>NW_010414027.1:2915-4032 GCF_000710305.1 Buceros rhinoceros silvestris
GGAGGTCCAGAGCATCTGGGCTCCCCTGGAAGAAGTGCCTGGGTGCAGGGCATGGCCATGGGCTGCAGGGTATATCGGTTTTATGTGTAAAGTTGTTTTTAAATTGTCGGGTTTAAAGAAAGAGGGGAGGGAGCAGCTCTGGGTCTTGTGAGCCTGTGGGTTGTGTTGAAGTCCAGACCTGGAGGCTGCCTGAACAAGCTGGTGTGTGGGAGAGCCCAGGTACGACCGTACCCTCACGCGGAGCTGACCGTGGCAGCAGGCACTGCTGCTCCTGGCTGGCGCGGGCAGGAGGCCAAGCCTGGTGCCCTTCAGTTCGGGGGCTTTTTGTTCTGCTCAAAAGCAACCCCAAAGTGTTAATGAGGGAGTGGTGGAGACGATGGCTGGTGGGAGTGAGGTGTGTGCCCTGCTTTGGGATGGGAGAGCAAAAGGCATCTGAGTGCCATGAGCTGGGTGCTTTTCCACAGCAGTGCTGGTGTGGAAGGCGGCTGGCAGGGCTGGCGCTCACACGCCTGAGATTACTGCTCCCAGCCCTCCCAAAGGCGTGTGTCTATGGGGTGCCCGTGATGCCTGCATGGGCATGGGTCTGCCAACCAGTAGCTCCCAGTCTCACGCTCTGCCTGGGAGTCTGGGCACATTGCGTGTGGCGTTTCCATCATGCCCAGCGTGGTTGGCTCCTGGTTCTGTGTAGGGCCTCTGAGCGTGACTGGAATATACACACTTAAAAGTAATTACCCCCAAGAACAAGATAGTGTGTAATTGTGACTGGCAGCGTGCCGGTGTTGGAGCCAGAAGCCCCAGCTGTGGGTAAGCACAGGCGCGGGTGTGCTGTGAATGCAGGATGGCGGGGAGCGCGTGTTGCAGGAGTCCAAGGGAACGGGGAAGGGCTTTATTTGCTGTGCCTGAAGAGAGCCAGCAAGCTCCACCTGCCTTTTCATTTCTCATTCACCTGCAGTTTATTTCTCATCGTCTACCAGTGGCGGAGAACAGTCCTGGGTCCCGCAGGGCAGCTCGTGCTGGCCTGGCTGTCAGGGGCTGAGCGGGGCTGCCGTTCCTGCTCCGTGGGGCTGGGGCTGCTCAGCCCGGCACTCTGCATCACACCGAGCAGCGTCCAGCCGCG
>NW_010414027.1:4274-4851 GCF_000710305.1 Buceros rhinoceros silvestris
CCTCCCAGGGCCGGCAGCAGACTGTCCTCCCTGCTTCTGGGGTCCAGCAGCCCATGTGCAGTGGGGGAGTGGATTAGGAGGGGGCTTTACTTCTCTCGTAGATGAGTGCTTTTAAGCACTCGTGTATTGTGCGTCCTGCTGAGAATAAGCCAAATGTTCAGACAGCTGGCCAGACCCCGGACTGGGGAGAGCTTATCCGTAGGTGTTGCAAAGGCAGCAGACTGTCCTCCCTGCTTCTGGGGTCCAGCAGCCCATGTGCAGTGGGGGAGTGGATTAGGAGGGGGCTTTACTTCTCTCGTAGATGAGTGCTTTTAAGCACTCGTGTATTGTGCGTCCTGCTGAGAATAAGCCAAATGTTCAGACAGCTGGCCAGACCCCGGACTGGGGAGAGCTTATCCGTAGGTGTTGCAAACAAGATCTTAATTGATTTATCTGGACACATGACTTTTAATTTTATGGTGGACTTTAGACCGTTGCCCCAAATCGGGAGGAAGGGGAGAGAAATGAGATGATGTGGTGTCTCCACATCCACAGTCGCAGGGGATCCGGGTTCAGATGGGGCTGTGTGTGGCAGGGA
>NW_010414027.1:5017-5622 GCF_000710305.1 Buceros rhinoceros silvestris
CACCTCGCTACTCCGGAGCTCCCACCCTGCCCCAGAGCTGGCTGAACAAAGCTGGGTGGCTGGTGAGCCTCCGGGGGCACGTCCATCAGTGGGTGCTTGAGAGTCTGTGCACTGGGATGTATGTGCCTCTGGCTCCTTGGTGGGATGTGCGCGGCGCAGAGGTTGCAGCGATCCCTCCCTGATCCTGCTCCAAAGTGGCAGGGAGAGGAGGGGAAGCACCGAGGAGACCTTCTCCTGCGAGTGGCAGAAAGCATGAATATTTCACCACTCTCCGCGGGCCTGGCGGGAGCGGATGGATGTGGTGATAATGTTGCTTGACAGGTGCCACGCTCCTGGGGCCTCCTGCGGCCCCTTTCCGAAATGCGGGTCCCCAGGGACAGACGAGCTGTGTCCACACAGGCATCCCCCAGTGCTGGGCTGGGCTTTCCCAGTGCCTGGTGGAGGGGCTGCACGCTGGTGATGCTCAGGCTGGTTGAGGGCTCCTGCACGGAACAGAAGGAGTTTGATTGTGCCGGATGAGCCCCTGCAAATTCCCGCGGGGACCCCGGGGAGCTCTGCAGGGACAGGTAGCTCCCATCTGCCAGCGCTTGGTTTGCATGCAACTT
>NW_010414028.1:0-3624 GCF_000710305.1 Buceros rhinoceros silvestris
GGTGTGTTCGTGGGGGAAAGGCGAGGCCGGGGCGGTGTGTGACGGTGCGCCGCGGTGTCCCCTCTCACAGGTGACAGCTGCTGCAATCCGCAGAGCATGGGCTACATCAAGAAAATAGTGCAGAATAAAATACCGGGGATTTACGTTCTGTCTCTGAAGATTGGGAGCAACCTGATACAGGTAACTGCCCGCTGTCCCCCGCGGTTCTGCTCGGCAGGGCAGGCCCGGCGGGGCGGTCTGAAGGGGCCATAGTTACTGTGGTCTCTGCTGTTAACGTGGTCTCACGAGGATTCGTGTTGTGCTTCCACTGCTCGTTCGTTCTTTCGTATGAAGGAAACAGCTATGACAGGTAGAAACCAATAGTCTGGGTAATGCACGCAGAAAAGAAGCAGGGAAACCCAGATCCCTGGTCTGAACTGGGTTAGTGTGCAGATCCGCTGGTTAGCACTCTTAACCACTCCGGGTAGCACAGAGGCACGTGAGGAGCATCTGTGCTAAAGCAGAGCTCTGTCCCTCGCCATCCGCTGTGATTTGCAGCCCTTTGCTCACCAGACATTGCCAGCGTGACAAAGGTACAGACCTCTGCCCCTCTGGAGAAGATGGGTGAGGTGGGATTTCTAATTTATAGATATACGTAGATACTAATCTGAAGGGACTCAAACTGCCGAGAAATGTGAGGAAATGTCACCGTTCCATACGAGGCAGTTTCTCCAGGCAGAGCAGGAACAGAGACTGGTGGAGTCTCAAGCCATGAGCTCGCTGCTGTCGCGCTGAGGAAGTGAAGGTCTCTTTCGAAAGCGGAGCCGATAGCGATCTGGTTGCAGAGGTTAAAATAACAGGCGTCACCGTAGAGGTGTAAGTGACCCGAACTAACCCAACTGCTCCATCAGGATATGGAGAACAGCTTCTTCATGAACGTGAACGATCAGGTGACAGAGGTGTGCAGCCAGCTCGCCAAGGACCCGCACCTGAGAGGAGGCTACAACGCAATGGGCTTCTCCCAAGGAGGCCAGTTCCTGTAAGTTCCCGCTTCTCCTCCATTTCGAGGGGTTTCTGCGGGGTTTCGGGTTCTGGTCTGGAACTCTCCTGACGTACTGAGCAGATGTAAACTGACACTCCCTGTCATAAAGGCAGGAGTGCTCCAGAGGCGGCAAGAACGCGTTTTCCTGTAGCTCTGCTCTACCAGGAAGGGTTAATTCTTGCTGACAAATGCAAGTGCCTGAGCCCACACCGTGAGGAGCTGAGATCTGCCTGTGCACCAGCACTGGTGGCCTGGGCAGGCTGCTCAGCTCCCTCCTCTTCCTCCGCAGGCGGGCGGTGGCCCAGAGGTGTCCTTCTCCCCCCATGCTCAGTCTGATCTCCATTGGGGGGCAGCACCAAGGTAAGGACCTCTGAACCCACTCGCCTCCTGAGCACAGGGAATGGTGAGGGGCTCTGGCTGGCAGAAGGAATGGGTTTTTTTGTCCTCTTCCTATAAACTGACCGTTTTCTTGGGAATTAAACTGCCCTTTTGTCCCTGTCTGAACCAGGTGATCTGCCCTGGCCCCGTTGTTAACCAGCTACTTTATCTTCTGCCTTGGTCTTGCTTGGCTGGCAACGAGAAGAGGCCTTTGTAGCAGACGATTCATTGGCTGGGTTGGGTTATTTGCTTTGGAAGCACTTGGTGTTAGTTGTGAGAAGAAATTTCTAACTACACAGCAAGACCCTGTGAAACCAAACCTTCTGGGTCACAAGGATGTTCCACCTCCCAGGGCAGGGAGGTGCCTTTCGCGGTGGATTGCAGCGGTAGCATCAAACTGGAGGGGTGTGGCATTGAGAGCGGCTGGCAGTGAATTTCCAACCATTCCGCGGGTTGAGGCTGTTTCTTTGTGGCGTGGTGGGAAGGCTGCAGGGAACCATCCCGGGACATATCGATCGAGCTGGATGTTCCGCCCGTCTGCATGCCCCCCTTCTCCAGCACCATCCCCTCAACTCATGCCACCAGTGTCACCTGTGTGTGTTATGCCCAGGGGCAGGAGGGCACGCTGATGAGATTGCAGGATTAACAGCTGCCCGATCCCCTGGGTAATTCTCGCTGCTGCTCTGTAAGAGGCCAGTTCGTTACCAGCCAGAGGGATTAAGGGATTCCAGTTTGTCTGACCACCTTGTTCCATGTCTCCACACCACAGGCGTCTACGGCTTCCCCCGCTGTCCTGGTGAGAGCTCCCACCTCTGTGACTGGATCCGAAAGATGCTGGATCTGGGCGCCTACACGCCAGCGGTCCAGGAGCAGTGAGTACATCCATCAGGCTGCCACCACGGCGGCCAGCCCCGCGTGAGAAGCTCTGGGTTTCGGTCCGATCTGTGGTTTCTCTCTCCAGCTTGGTACAAGCAGAGTATTGGCACGACCCGCTGAAGGAGGAGGAGTACAGGAAAAACAGCATCTTTTTGGCTGACATTAATCAGGAGAGGGTAAGGACCTGGCTCGTACAGTGTGGGTTTGCTGGCAGATGTACGGAGACTTGTCTGTGGCAGAGCAGTTCCTGTGGCACTGCGCTCTTCTGGGGAGGCTGGTGCTCAGTCCACCCATCGCCTTCCAAGCAGGTGAATCCTCTCCCTCCCTGGGAAGGTGGGGGGCGCTCATCCCCTCGTTACAGCCTGGAGATGAGGCTGAATGCCACAAGCGCAGCCAAGGAGGCTGCAGGCAGAAATCCTGCCTGCCAGGATGGTGCACGTGCTTTCCCTGACCTGCCTCTGGGCTTTCCAGTGAGCTGGACCTGTTCTCTGATGTTTCATCAGGGCATCAATGAGACCTACAAGAAAAACCTGATGGCCCTGAAAAAGTTTGTGATGGTGAAATTTCTCAATGACACCATGGTCGACCCTCCGATCTCTGAGGTGAGGCAGCCAGGGTGGGGGCTGCTTTCGGGCGGTGGTTTGGTGCTTGTTTCTGGTCTGTCCTTTGCTGGCAGAACTCGAGGTTGGTGAGGAGCAAACAGAGCACAAACACAGGCCTGATGCTGTGCTGTGGGCGCAGGCGCTGCTGAAAGCAGCTCCCCTCCTCAGCAGCTGCTCCCTTGCTTTTATTCTGACAGTGGTTTGGGTTCTACAAAAGCGGCCAAGCCAAGGAGACCGTCCCGCTGAAGGAGACCTCACTGTACACAGAGGTGTGTTCTGTGGCAGGGGGGTTTGCTGTTTCCACTCCAGAGTGTCCCTGGGGTCTTGAGGAGCTCCAGACCCCCCTGCTCTGCCGCTGCTGGGGCATCATCTCCCTGCTGGGGAGGGCATTGTCCCCCCAGCAGTGGGAACCAGTCTCGTGGCTGGCTCAAGGTCTCCTCCAGTGCACGTTTCACGACTGCTCTGCTGAAGCTGCAGTCATGCTTCTCTCCGCAGGATCGCCTGGGGCTGCAGGAGATGGACAAAGCGGGAAAGCTGGTGTTCCTGGGGGTGAAAGGGGACCACCTGCACTTCTCAGAAGAGTGGTTTTACTCCACTATCCTCCCCTTCCTCCAGTGAAGCTTGGGGGAGGCACCTGGGAGAGGACTGGGGGGTCTGTCACTGTAGTTAATGCAGCTGATACTGGGCACTTTCTGCGAACAAGCCGGGGGGGATCTGGGGAAGGGGAAGAGGGGGGTTAGCTTGGCA
>NW_010414028.1:3714-7784 GCF_000710305.1 Buceros rhinoceros silvestris
TGATTGTAGGTGATACTGGGGCCTTTCTTGGAACAAGCCGGGGGGGATCTTGGGAAGTGTAATAGGTGGGTTAGCTTGGCAGCTTCACAGCTGTGCTGGAAGAGAGCAGGATTTGTTGGGATGTTATTACCCTCCAGTACGGGTGGACCAACCCTTTCACTAACGCTGAAGCACCATCCTGCACAGCCCCCGGTAGGCCCAGTTCTGGGAGCTGCGGCTGTGCTGGGTGCTGGGGGAGGGCAGGTCCGTGTCCCCTGGCTCCCCCACTCCTCAGGGACACAATGGCAGTATTAACCGACAGCGCTGGTGCAGGAAAGCTGTGTCTCTTAGGGGGATCAGCGAGTAGAGCTACAGGGGGAAAAGGGCCCAGCTCAGGGGTTTCTGGGAAAAAAGGAGGGGTGTGAATTCTGGGGGGGTTTAACAGCTTGAACAGTTTCTAACTAACGGCTTGTTCTATGCACTTTTGTACAGCAACTGGTATCAATAAAGAACTTTACATCTAACCACCTAATAAAAGGAGGTGAGATTTGACAGCTACTGACAGTTTGATGGGAGGGGAGCTGAGGAAAGGCTGTACTTCCCCCCAGGGAAGGGATTCAGAGGCAGCAGAGGGCGTCTTGTCCTCCCTGTGTTCCCCCAGAGTCAACAACAGCCACCGTGATGAGCAAGTTGGCATTAACTTTATTCTATCTTCTGTATAATCTTAAGTACATAAGAAAGGTTTTTTTCACAAGCCTCAGGAGAAGACGAGTACAAGTCACAGGACAGTCTCAAATAAAAAAATTGCATATTTTTTTTGTAAGTTTTGTCCTAGAGATAAAAGAACATTGACACTTTACAGAGGAAATGCATTTAAGATATGCTTATGCCACCCGAGGCGTTGGAAAAATGAAGGTCAAAGCATGTGCAGCTCCCTTTATGGGTCAGTACAGTACTGGGTCCTGGATCCATCACTCTGCGCTAGGGCCCTGGGACAGAGGCTTCAAGCTTCCACCGAAATAAAGAGCCAAGCAACAGGGGAAAGGGGAGGGTGAGAGGATCTGCTTTACGGGTACCGACTGCAGACAACGGAGAGTGATGAACCAGCTTGATCCCACTCGGGTATTTACAATACTGCACTGCTGACCCCGGAATGGAGGAGACCCTTCCCCAGGAGGGGACAGGGGCAGAAGAATGGTCCTGGAAGACTGAACCGGAGTTCAGTAGTTCCAAGGAGGAAGCTCTGGGGCAAAGATTCCCTTGCGAAGGTGGAGGACTCATGGAAGCAGAGGTGCTCAGCTCCAAGCTACCAGCTAGACTGCCGGGGGGATAACTGGGGGTAACCACTGTTACTCCGCTGCAGCCTTCCTGTGGCACTGGGTAATAAAAAGCCTCCTGCCATGGCACAGTCGGGAATACAGACCAGCAGGAACGATGAAAGAGTAATCAGGTGGAACACTATGGCTCAGGTCCTCAGCCTTTGGTCCAACACAGCCATTCCCATGTCCTGTAGTGCCACCAGCTAGTACAGAGAGCTGGAATTAGGAGCTTCCAGGACCTCCTTGAGACATCTGCCACAGCAACTGGGAACTCTGAACCTGACATAAACTATTATTTGTTCAAAAGGGAACAACACTCCTCTCCCACATCAGTTTGCTTAAAGGCAATACAGAAAAACCCAAACAACACTCTGAAAGCCAACTGCCAGTACCAGCTGTGAACTCACCAAACATCTGACTTGACCCATTTGCAGTTAGATCGGACAAGGGGAGAAAAAAATTACACCTTCCTGCTAATCGATGTGGGCGATAACTGACCCGCCACCTCCGGCAGACCCCAGGCAGAGGTACTGCAGTGAGGGTGGGTAGCTGTGTCTCTCGGGTAGAAGAGAAGCAGTTTGAGAGCAGAAAGGTACAAGAAATCTAAAAGAATCATCTGAAAGCAGATTTGTCCCACAGCAGGGCCAGGGGAGGGCAGGAGCCTTGGAGCTTTTCTGCTTAGCCAGCGATTTCCGTCACGGTGGTAATCAACTTCTGACCGTTCCACACTGTCTTGAACTGTTCTGGGACAGGGAATTCAGTCTGGAAGGTAAAAATAGAAATCTGTTGTCAAAGAGAGCAGTCACTGCTCCCACTGCTCTGGGCATTTCTTTTCCTAGCTACATGCTGTGTCCCATCCTGTGCCACAAACGGCGCCTGTTCTGCCCCCAGGAGATCCTGAGGAAGAAGCAGCTCTCACAAAACAGCACCTCCTATAAAGACAATCTGCTTCGTTTGCTGGTTTTAACATCTGACCATCATTCACAACCTCCAAAGTCTAGAGTTGCCCCTCCAGACCTCCCTGTCAGCAACAGTCCCTGCAGGGCTGCCAGCACGACTCCTGCCCAGCATTACCCCAGCCCCAGGCAGGCCCCCAGTCACTCCAAACCCAACACTTACGAAGTCACCACCCTCCGTGGGAATAAGGACGTTCATCTCTGATGACTTGGCACTGACAATTTCGCAGTCTAGGGAGTTCTTGCTCAGATACACGTGGCAACCGTCTGTCTTGTTGATGGAAATCGTTGGCACTTTACCCATTACCTGCGGAGGGGTCAGAGCAGCAGTCAGAGGAGCACCACAAGGTTTTTGTTTTGTGCTTGAGAGGCAAGAGTTTTGACTCCGACTGCCCCTCCTCCCACTTGCAGTCTGCCTGCCTGCTGCACCGAGGCTAATCCTTTACCCCCAGCCCTGAAGCAGCTCAGTGAGGCACATTTCAGCCCTTTCCTAAGAGCTGGGCAGGGTGAGCTGCAGAGCGGGAGGACGGAGGGTGTTTGGTGAATGTTCTCCACAGATGCACATTCCTCTTCTGGAAATAAAACTACTCCAACAGCAGATGCCTCAGACGCCCTGTGGTGCGGCGCAGCAGTCACCAGCGGCAGAGAAGGGGTTGCAGGCACTCACTCACCTGAACTTTCACGTCCCTGCTGTTGATGATCTCTACAATGCCCACCACGTCATCGAACACCAGACCCAGCTTCTTACAATTATCTGCAAAAGGAATCGGAGCAGGTCACAGGGAGGGTGTGGGGATCCAGCCTTCTGCAGGCAGACGGGCACGCGGGGGCAGTTGTCAGGGCTTCTCCGCTTACCGAGGGTGATGGAGTTGATCTTGCCTTTGATCTGGAGTGTACTATTTGTGCACTTGAAAACATACGCTACCTGCTTCAGCTCTGTGTTGCTGATGACCAGGTTGGTGGCATTCTCCTGGTTTTCCTGCAAGGCAGGGAGAGCACATTTATTTTATTTTCGGAATGCAGAAAAATTAATCCATGTGAAGCACAGCGCAGTGCAGCCCCTCTAGAGCCAACTGCCTGCACCTTCAGGCTGGTGCCTCTCACAAGAAAGATCTTCAGGAGACCCTCCTTCCCTGCTGCAAAGCTCCCATCCCTCCAGCCCACTCTCACTAACCCCGGGCACTCACCACTCTCCACTTTTTACCCTCTAATTCGAGCAATGGAGGTGCCTTTGGAGAGGTTTTGGGGGAGGGATTAGCATTACAGGGTGGTTTGGGAGCAGTGAAGGGTTTGGGTCCGCTTCTCACAGGACCCCCTTGGTTCTTCAGTGCTGGATTCTTGTGGGTCTTCATGTCATCTGAAACATGTCGTAGGCCTGCGAGAGATGTGAAAGCTGAGAGCCAGCTCTGCTCCAGGCGTCAGTGATGACAGCCACCAGCATGAGAACATTGTTCAAAATGCAAATACGTGACTGAGACTGGGCTCGAGCTGGGCCCCAGCCTGAGGGACAGCGAGAGGAAGAGGGAGCAGGAAACACTGATGCAATACTGGTGAGAACACCAGATGGGCTGTAGAACCAGAAGGCCCCAGCTCTTCCATTCTGCAGCTGGAAGCAGCCCTCAGCCAAGCACCTTGCCTGTGCCTCACGCCTGTCCTGATACACCAGCCAGGTAACAGACAGAAGGGACACGTCTGTGCACATGTGCTTAGGTGCAGAACTGCAGGTGCGGGTAACCAAAGGGCTCCCTCTCACCCTTCCAGTGAGAGATTAATCTCCTGCTCCACCTGGCAGATGGGAACACTCAGATGTGCTCCC
>NW_010414028.1:7907-8390 GCF_000710305.1 Buceros rhinoceros silvestris
CCCGCCCCCCTCGGGCCCCCCCCCGGCCCCCAGCCTCTCCTCAGCCCAGATGGTCTTTTGTTATCACAGTCTGAGGGGGTGTATGGAGGGAGCGGCAAAACCAGGACTCTTTGCAGCACAAGAGTCCTCTCGCTCACGACCGCTCTCCCTCCGCCAGCGACTTCCACCTACCCGAGGTGATGCCTTCTCCCCGGTTGATCTGGGCGAAGAGTGCGGAGCGGGAGGCAGAGTAGCCTCTCCTCAGCCCAGATGGTCTTTTGTTATCACAGTCTGAGGGGGTGTATGGAGGGAGCGGCAAAACCAGGACTCTTTGCAGCACAAGAGTCCTCTCGCTCACGACCGCTCTCCCTCCGCCAGCGACTTCCACCTACCCGAGGTGATGCCTTCTCCCCGGTTGATCTGGGCGAAGAGTGCGGAGCGGGAGGCAGAGTCATCCGTACTGGAGCTGCTGGGGGCAGGAGCGGGTGGGGGGGGAGGGCCTGG
>NW_010414028.1:8638-17226 GCF_000710305.1 Buceros rhinoceros silvestris
GAATGGCAATTGCACAAGCTCCGTATCTGCTGCAATAACCACGCAGTCCTCATGTAAGCAGCTCCCGCAGCTGTAGGCTGCGCTCACCGTTTTGCTCCAGGTCAGCCCCGTGGTGTGATACTCTTTGATGTAGGCCTGCAGCTCTGTCCAGATACTCAGATACGCCTTCACCCAGTCCACATGCTTTTTGTCTCTGAGGACACAAGGAGATCATGAGGAGCAAGCGGGTGCATTTCCCACTGAACCCCATGGACTACAAGCGGCTCGGCGCATCTCTCCTCCCCCGGGCAAGCCGCCGACGGGCCCTGAGGACACAAGGAGATCATGAGGAGCAAGCGGGTGCATTTCCCACTGAACCCCATGGACTACAAGCGGCTCGTCGCATCTCTCAGCCCGCGGGCAAGCCGCAGACGGACCAGCGCAGCTGCCTCACCCTCCAGCCCTGTTCTAGCTCCAGCATTAACCCTGCACTTGCAGGCAGAAGGGCATGGGCCTGCTCTGCGTCCTAACGGAGGAGTCTGGTACTTCCAACAAGAGCCGTTTACGAGACACACCTTGCTGCACTGGGAAACAGCTCAGCCGCCAGCTGACGCTGAGACAGCAGCAGAACACATCTGCTACCGGAGATTCCAGCTGCGACATGAGTGCAAGGAACCTTGTCCCCAAGGACCAGGAAAGAAAAGCTAAGCGAGGCCTTATAAATACACCCTGCCTTTGAAAAGAACAAATTAAAGACCAAGGGAGCTGTGGGTAGATGCTGGAGGAGCCCCTACACACCCACTTAGCTGCATTCAATGAACTTACACATCCTTGTACTCCTTGAGGATCCGGTTGGTGTAAAACATGGCAGCATCGGTCATCTCCTTCACAAACGGACCAGGCTTTGGAGCCTAGAGAAGAACGAATGCGTTGGCGTGGAGCTGCTGACCAGGACACCAGGCTTTTCTCACCACCCCAAGGAAACCATTTCTCACTGGAGTTCTTACCATGGCCACCCAGCCCAGGGCTGGGATGCTCTCGCTGACCGCCGACAAGTGATTGAACAGTTTGCTACCACGGTTCTTCTCCCTGAAATTCTGCACCACCTGGATTTGCTCTGAAATCGGTTTCAGAAGCCCTGAGAAGGCGTTCTGCAGAACAAGAGGGACAGTAACAATTAAGGACATTAATATTGCTCTGCTGAGACTGCACAACTTCATGGGCGGCTCTGCTGAGATGATGGCCACCCGGGAGAAGATTCCTACTGGCACAAGCTCCTGCTGCAGCTCCTGTCCAGCCTTGGCCATCCCTGCGCGAGAGCTCGGTCCCGCAGTGAGCTCCTCCAGGGCTGGAGTCATCGCTCCCACCCACATCGGTGCGATGGGAGTACGCCAAGAACCGTGACTCATGTTCAACCCAAGAGTCACTGACAACGCTTGTTAGCAACGAGGACAGAAATAGCATTTGCCATTCCCGGACTCTTTTGTTCCCAGACAGTTTGTCAAGCTTTTCCTCTTTCCGAACCCTCGCAGACGGGAGCTGGGCAGGTCTGTGCAGTTTCTATCACAAACTGAGTCCAGCAAGTTCTCAAGTCACCCCATCAAGCCAGGCTTTAGGATTCAGTTACTTCTCAAGTCAATTCAGGCCTTTAGCAATGAGGTGGTAAAAATTGTTTCTCTGTGTTGTCTTCTTGGAAAGGGCTTCGAAATCTCCTGAGGTCAGAGCAGCCAATTACACATTTCCTGAGATGCCTCTTAGGCAACTTTTCTTTCCTTTAAGGTCAGAAAATCCTGCTGGTGGCAGCAGTGAGGGACAAATTTGGGCAAAACTTGCTTTTCAGAGCATCAGCTTTTCCATTTGCTGTCCCTTGCTCTGTTTAGATGAGAACAGAGAAGTTCCAGGCGACACTTTCAGCAGCTCCAGCCTAGTGCCACTGTCAAGTAGGGTGGGAAAACTCTTCCTCACCAGCAGTGACAGTTCACACATCTCATGTTTTAAACCAGCTACTCCAGAACTGACTAGACTCCAGCGAGACAACCTGAACAAAGACCTGCGCTAGATTAAGGTTGTTCTCTGTTCACAATCCTTTATTTAAGTAACGTGTCAGTGGAATTTATAAGCAGATTCTCAGGCTAGAGGCTACGCAGAGCAGCGTCCCAGCAAGGCTGGAGAAAGGTAAACAACCCTCTGATGATGAGCTTGGGGAAAAAGATGTAGACACAGTTTGCACTGTGTGAGGAAAACAGCACAGAGATCCAGCTACCCAGTGTAAGAGGAGGCAGCATGACTGGTAATAACGGCACAGAAAAGCCAGGTGGGATCCTGCTGCCCAGGAAAAACAGTTCTCAGCAGGGAAAGGCCGGTGCATTCAGGATCAGATTCTCATCCTGCTGAGAGGCTGCAGCCCAGGGTGCAGCATTAAATTACTTGCTAAGGACAAATCAATCCTAAAAGCCTGGCTATTATCCGGAGGCCAATCAAGAGAGACGAGTGTCTGTTACACCTCAGAAGGGGTTTGATGCCTGAAAGTCTCTAAGCAGCACATAATGAAAAGCACGTTCTACACAAATCCCAGTGCGGCTCCTCTCCCAGACAGGTTCCTGGCTGCAGGTCACATCTCGGGAGCAGTGATTGTGCAGGGCTGGTGCCAGGTGAAACTCGAGACAGACGCTGTGAGATGACACTCACGAGCTGCTCCAGAAATCTTGTCCCTCTTATGACTGGAAGATGCCAGTTCTGCAGCTCAGCCTCCGGAATTCTGCCCAGTACTGGGAGAGTGTCTGAGGCAGTTCACACTTCAGCAACAGCTACCTGATAGATGTGAGCCTCTCTAGCCCTCCCCTGGAGCAACCATAATGGCCCAGATCCCCCTACACCTGCAGTCACCCCCGACGCTAAGGCAAGGGCACACGAAACAAGTACTTACCTCTGCTGGCTGCTGGTGTTGAGAAGCCGTCACCAGAAGAGCCCTCTCGCTCATCAAGCCTGCCTGAACCATCTCAGCCTAAGAACAGAGAGGACCATGAGAGAGCTTCCCCTGTACACAGGTAGCGCCAACAGCCTTTCGGCTCCCGCTGCCCGCACTCCCAGTCCGTAAGAAAGCAGCTGCTCAAAGCAGATTCTTGGAGACGCCCATCCTCAGAGAAAACTCCCAAGAGTGCCACAGCTCCTGAAGGCAGAGAGCTAGCACCTAACTACCAAAGACTTTGAGAAGGAGGTTTGATTCATCCTGTGTGTGTAGGTGGCAATTTGCTGGAGGTTATCTGGGCATCTGCATCTGCCTGGAACCCGCAGGGATTATAAACATCCTAGAATATGGTGCTAAAGGGATGCAAACACCGACAGCAAACTTGGCTCTTGGCAGCCCTGAAGGACAAGCAGCATCTGCTTAGAGCAGAGGGAGAAGAACATGAATTCTTACATGCTTCTGCACATCCCCGCCAACTTCTCTGCTGATCTTGACGTATTCAGCTACTGGGCCGGCCAGAAGGGCATCGAAAGCCTGCACGTACTGAGCCACTCCTGTGGGGAAGGAACCAGAGCACGGGTGTCATCGCGAGGCAGTGGGTGGGCTGCGGGGCTGGGAGCACTCGCTCACACACACACACACACACACACACACACACAGAGTGCTCCTGGGCTGCAGCTCCCGCCCGGTCCACGCTGAACCGTCCCCTCAGTCACACCAACCGAAGGTGGGAGGCTCAGCCAGAAGCAGGCGGCTGCACAGCCGAGCGAAGTGCTGCAGCCACAGGAACTCTGGATCTTAGCAGGACGGTAACCACAGGCCTCTGCGTTTGCGCAGAACCCCCCATCCCCCCGCGCAGAGCCAGCTTGTCCAGCAGCCCTGCATGTGCCCAGCCCGAGCACCACCCGCTCCGCAGCAGCTTCTGCTGCCGTCCAGCACTGCCGCACTGCCCCGGACCTCACCTTTGGAAGAGCCATCCCCGCACCTGCCAGATCCCTCACACACCGTCTCCAGGCGCTCCACAGCCTTCTCCAACCGTTCAACCAGTCTCTCCATATCTACCGCTGTCCACAGCCTGCACAGACAGAAGACAATTAATCATACCCTCTGACAGCACGGAACTCGACACCAGACTTCGAAGCAGGTTTATCATCCGTCTGGTACAAGCTCTACCAGTTCCAGAAGAATGACTTCTGCCTCGCTCAGCACCCTGACAATGGGCAGCAGGGTTCCCCTACATTAGCAAGGGCACTCGGATCACACAACAGCCGGGCACACAGACACTTCCTACTGCCACAGTCACTCCCTAACGGCCACGTGGTCTGACTCTTGTTTTAAGGACTTATTAAATGTGTAAGGATACGAAACTCAAATCTTCTAACCTTGACACCACTCAACAAAACAGGTCTGCAGAGAATGTCACTGCAGTCAGGTCTTGGCCACAGCACCATCTGTGACCACGCAGCAGAGCAGGTACAACTGCTTCGCTGGGAGCGCAGAGAACCATTTAGGTGGGAAAGGACTTTAGGCTGGAAAAACTGCTCACACTCTTCAGGTTAGAACCAGTGGTTTTGACCCTGCAAATGCATCCGTGGGGACCTCCCGGCGTCCTGAACTCCTCCAAGAAACATCTATAACTCCAGCATCGCAGAGCATCAGCAGGCAGAAGGAGCCACCCTGGCGCACACCAGGACGAGCAGCTGCACGAGCTAAGGCTGCTGCTCCAACAACACGCCCCCGCTCCCCTCTGCAGGCTCTGGAGTCTCAGCTGCAGAGCCTCCTCTGCAGGCACTGCACCGGAGAGCGAGGTAGGTGTGCAAGGCGCTCGCAGTCTCTCATCTGGAAGACTCTGAGGAGTCATATAAAGTTTCCATTAACTACTGCTTTGCAGAGCCTCTGCACCATGGAGCAGGACAAGTCACGCTCCAAGCACACTAATGTGCAGGGAATGCAGGGAGGGAGGAGCACGTCACCAATCGCATTTTTATCTTATCACCACAAGATTTGACGATGTGAATCACACTTATGGCCTGGTCGCAGCTTCCTTCTTATTGCAACAGCCTGCAAGAGCTCAAAACCCTGCCTGGAGGGGAGCGTCCTTCCCCAGCGTACCCAAAAAGGAAGAGGAGGTTTACGCAGCTGCATCGAACCAACACCAGACCTCTTGCAGAAATAAACCTGAAGTTTTGATTTTGCTCACCAGCCTGCTTCAAAGTGCATGTTTTCACCCTGTTTCCAGAGGATGTGGGGCAGATCCAGCATTAGTCATGAGTGACTCTGATCTCACAAGACAAACAAAGCCATTTTCCACCCCTCTTTCGCCTGCTTCCATCAGAAGCAGCACTGGTGTGGGGGGCAGGGGAGAAGCCACCCCCCTCCAAGAGGAAGAGAGCGGTTTCCTCCTCTGTGCAAGAGCCAGAGCAGATACTTTGCACAAAGCTGGACAGCAGCAACTGGATGACTTGCAGATACAAAAAAAGGCCGGAGAGGCTGGAACTTGTGGGCAGTCACCCATATAATCAACAGTAATGAATACCTCTGGAGTTAAAATTCTGTGCAACGGAGAAACCCCGACCGCAGGACCGGCAGCGCTCTCCAGCAGCCCAGGACGACACATCCAGAATGGGGCTCACGTCTTCAAGCGGGAGCACAGCCAACAGCAGGGCTCTGCCTCCCCCGCTCTCAGCTCACTGAAAGAAGGGTGGTATTTTTCCCCCCAAAGAGCCACCTGTTAAAGAAAACCTCCCATGCTCTGAGAGCGCAGCAGGGTGTAACGGGGGTTTTGGGAAGGACCCCAGGTTTATGGGCTTCGGGCAGACAAAGCTGCTGTTCTGCACCACTGATCCCCACCACATTCCAGGCGAGGCTCTAATCTGATCAGCCCCGCTACCGAGTCACAAACTGCATTTCAGATCAGGATTACAAACCAGAAAGTCCAGATGGAAAGCTGCCTCCTAACCCCGGCCATAAAACATGCTGCTGCGAGGAGCGCATCACATCAGCTCTAGATACACTGTCAGGATTAACGTCCTCTAACGGCAGAGTGTTCACTGAGGTTCACCTCCCTCCAGTCCCCTGCTGCCCAACGCGACCTTCCTGGGTCTCCCTGGCAGCAGCCGCGAGCTCGCAGTGCCCCACACCAGCGCTGCACACCCAGCGCTGTCAGGCAGATGGTGAACTCCCCGTAATTGCTGTTTAATGGGCAGCATTAGGACAACTTGCAAGATAAGTCACCTGGTAAATTGGCAGCAAAATCAGAACTAAGTGCAGGTGGCACAAAGTCCTGGAGCAGGCAGCTGTCTCTCGGTCACTGCTCGCTAAAGCTGCCTCACCTCGCCTCACCCTTACTGTGCTCTTTGCCCTGCGGGTGCAGCTCTTGCTGCTACCCGCACACCCAGCCGGAACGGAATGAAAAGACTGGGTGGGAAATAACTTCAAAAGCTGGAGTTTGCAACCCAGAGATTAACATTTAGCAAGGAATAAAACCCCAAGGTCACAGCAGTGGACACGCCTGGGCTACACCTGAATGGTGTTTTGTTGATTCACCACTCGGAGTACAAAATAATTTGTCAGTAAGTGACAAAGTGCCTTCAGGGATGGCAGGATAACCAGGTCTCACCTGCCTCCTCCAGAGAAAGCCCAGACACAGATGGTTGAAAAGCCGGTGCTGTCCGGCGCATCGTCCCGAGCTCAGGAGTGGGAGCGACGCCGTGCAGCCAGGCAGGCGAGATGACGAAGCTCGCCCTTTTGGGACCACAAGGCAGGATTTAAATCTAGGTCTTGTTTAAAGCCAATTGCACTCCGATTAGCAGTGGCGCGGAAGCTACAGAGTCGCAGCAAACCCACATTTCACCCTGGGCCAGAGAGTCAATTCAATTTCATAGCACATTTGGTTCCTCTGTTAACGAGCCTTTACTTCCACCAGCGCTCGGGAACG
The DNA here is from genome assembly GCF_000710305.1 of Buceros rhinoceros silvestris. Taxonomy (NCBI): domain Eukaryota; kingdom Metazoa; phylum Chordata; class Aves; order Bucerotiformes; family Bucerotidae; genus Buceros; species Buceros rhinoceros. The sequence continues at coordinate 15,523 of NW_010414028.1, forward strand.
CGATGTGCAGCAAACAGCTTTCGTCTGCACCGAGACTGCCCTGACACACTGACCAGAGCAGCACAGGGAGAGGGTTTATTTGCACAAACACTCGCTGCCCCAAAGCCAATCCCAGGCACCAGCAGCAAGAGGAGTTTCCTGTTTGCAGAATATCAGGAGCCGGCACGTCCCAGCCGACAGCCTCAGAGGAGCAAGCGAGCTCTCAGGGAAATGATGTAAATGAGATTCTCCCGGCTGCCCAAGACAGCACACTAGCCCAAGCCAGCGCTTAGACAGGCTGAAAGACACAAACATTAGTTCTCGAGCTAAAGCGAGTCAAACCGACGCCTCTGCTCAGCTTCAGCTTCTGCAGAGCCCGACAAACTGCTGTCAGCAACACGCAATTTGCATCAGCGACTTCCTGTGTCTACAGGCAAAAGGAGTAAAGATGGGACAACTAAATTAAGAACATACCACAGTTTATTTCGGAGCTGACACTGGAATATCTCAGGGGATCAGCTAGCAGATGATTTCCAACATTTATATCTTCCAAGAGCCCAACGAATTTCTTTCTTTTTTTTTTTTAAACAGTTCAGCTCATCATGGAAGGAACTATTTGAAGCAAGACAGGACTCAAAAGACTGAATTTAGTCAGTTGTCAGGAGCACAATCAGCTATTGCCAGTCCCAGCAGCTGCCAGGACAGAGCTCGCTGCTGTTCACAGCACAACAACGCTCACTGACGCCGCTCCAGAGCCCAGGGTTCCTCTGCTGGTATTCCAGAGCTGCTGTGGAAAACCAAAAAACACCCAACCCCAACCTCAACCTCCATCCAGACCCTGTTTAAACTCTCCCAAATAACAAATCCTACTGCAGGATCAAAGGGGTACGTGGTATGTCTACTCAGACATGACGAGATGGTTAAAGTATCGCTGCACACCTGACCAAGCACGAGGACTCCTCTTCCACCACGATTACATGAAACGGGGGATTTGCGCTCTGTTGCTACTCTCCCCTCATTTCCACTCCCCATCAGGGCGAGTAATCTGCTGGGGAAGGAACGGAAGATCTCGGATCTCAGCTAAACTGGACACGGCACCAAGCTGCACTTCGGGAATCCAGAGCCTTGCCCCTCGCCAGTGTCCCCCTGAGCTGAGGCTGCCAGCCTGAACTTTGGTGCACAAGTAACAGGAGGTACTTGTGCCTTTCAGAGAGCTCAGCAATATTCCAGGGACAAGTATCTGCTCAGGAGGAGAAAAGGAATACAGCAGGTCCCCTGATTCCCGGTTTTTCAGGGATTCCTGGATTTTCAGGGATGTGTATCCAGAGACCCTCAGGTCTTGGGGAGCTCCAGAACCTGACACATGAAACCCTGTAACCCAATGTAGAAAATGTTTTTTTTTCCATTTCACTATAAAAACAATCCAAAGCAATCACACGTTTAGCCCATCCTGATCGCCACCAAACTGCAAAAGGCGGAAGAGAAGCAAGCAACAGGCTCCGGACCAGCCCTACCCAGCCCGGCCAGACGGAGGGGAGGGACCGGGAAGCACCAGCTACAGAAACAGCCTCGCTCTGGGCTGTGGTAAACCAGTCCCGTCACCAAACTGGATCTATCGCCTGGGCACACCCTGCTCCCCGCCCGAGAGGGTCACCGAGCAGTTGCCGGACCCGGGAACCGACCGGCCCCTCTGCTTTCCAGCCCGGGAGAGGCGGCTCCTGGCCG
>NW_010414029.1:0-1134 GCF_000710305.1 Buceros rhinoceros silvestris
TGAGCTGAACTTCTCTTTAATGAAACGAGAAAACGTCCATTTTATTTTTTGCCATTGGTTTGGTTTTGGAACTAGCTCTGTGAAAGAAAATTTTAAAGGCGCAAGTGTGTGTGTAAAAGAGCCAATCAAAAACAAACAAAAAAAACCCAAAACAACCCAACAAATGAATGAACAAAACCCAGTGATGGAAAAAAAAAAGAAGCTTTTTATTTTTTCTTTTCTCAATGTATTTAACTTCTGTTATCTCGTTTCTGTTTCTTTACATGTATGAATGCTCTGCTCTTCTGTGATCTTAAAAAAATACAAAAAAATACAAAAATTAAATAAACGTGAAAAGGAGGTAATGTTTCTTCATTTCCCCTCCCTTCCTTGCATATCCTGGCCTATCTCCTCTCTGATTGTGTCTAGGGATGACTTCCCAGCCCAGCTGGAGGATATGGGCCAGGCTGCCCCTTCCCTTACCTGCCTTGCTGGGGCAAGGTGGTGCAGGGCTGCAAGCAGGGCAGGCAAATGGCTTGGGACTGAAGGTGCCAGATCACCCCTAGCAGACTGTCCCCTGGCGTGCAGTGCCTGCAGGTGAAGGGAGTAGGCTGACTGTAAATAGACAGTGAATTGGGGGTGCCACGAGGAGAGGAGAGGTACCGAGGCTGCCCACTGGTGGGTGGCATGGGTGAAACTGCAGTGCCCAGCCCTGAACCCGGATCTTTCCTTCAGCTCTTGCAAATAATCGTGTTGAAAACAAAAAACAAATAGCATAATTGTGTGTGTGCGTGCGTGTGTGTGCCTGCATGTGTGTGCAGGTACAGGTCAGGCTCAGAGTTGCAGTTCCATGAAGGAAAGAGTAAGGAAGTAGATGGAAGAGATGGGCTGAGGCTGAGTGGCATAGGAGCACTCAAAGACAGAGCACAACAGTGGAGACTGTTGGAGAAGGAGGAAGGAAATGCTGGCCAAGAAAACAGAGCAAGACACAGCACTGGAGAGGCCAGGTTTTGTGCTGAAGGGGGAGGGAGGAGACAGGGGCATGGACAAAGCCTAGGTCTTGCAGCAAAGGCAGCCAGGACAAAGCAGAGAGGGGCAGGAGTCTTGTACCATGGGCAAAGCAGACATGAAAAGAACAGGTTAGAAGAAAGGGAG
>NW_010414030.1:0-2820 GCF_000710305.1 Buceros rhinoceros silvestris
CAGATGATCCTACGATTCTATGATTCAATGTTTCTGTGTGCAGAGGAGTGGGAGGCTGCAATCTTTCTCTCCAAACATTGCCTCAAGCTCTCATTTCCAGCACGTCTGCAGTCACTACACCGTCACCATAAAGCGTGGCCTACAAAATCGATCTGTTTCCAGATCTTTAAACTACACGTAGGCATTTGTCTTCAGACTTGTGCCTCCTTCGCTTAAAACTATGAACCCTGGAGTGTTTACTGAGTACACCTCAGTTTGCATTTAGTATTGCTTAGGTTGCAGCTCCTCAGGTTTCTTCTCTAGGGCATTCTCGGTCACTGACTGTAGGCATGACCCTGGCAGGTCCGGGAAGAAGCCGAATTAGCCTAATTAGCCTAAGTAGAGGTGTCAGTCAGCAGCAGGAGGTGCGTCGTTTGGGAGGAGACAGAGAGGCTGGGTCAGTGGGTGATTGGAGGAGAGTGAACCTGAAACCAATCCAAGGAGGGCACGTAGAGTAAACACTGTACTAGAAAAGTGTAAAGCAATGTGGGAAGAGAGAAACTACGCACTTTCTTCGGCACTTTCTTTTAGCACTTTGATTAGCACTTTCTTTTCAATAAAGGCCTTGTGTGCACACAAGCTGTCGCGTTGTCTGTCCCGACCAATTGCAACAACTATCTTCCAGTATTATTATTTTGCCAAGGGAAATATGAGTCAGGTTTGCAGTCTTGTCTTTGCATCTCTGGGTACTAGCAAGACCGTAACCCGGCAGTCCAGCTCTCTGTCTGGAGACATGACGTGTAGTCCTGACATCATTGTCTAAACAGCCAGGTAGCTTTTTAAAACGTGCTGCCCATAGCCAGTGCAACAATTCTGGGACAAACATTGATACTGTCACTGAAGTGCCACTGCCTGAGCAGTGATTTCTGGGGTCTGGGGAATAGTGATGGTCTGATACTGTGCAATGACACCCTCAAAGGGGTGACTTCAGTCTGGCTTGGGCTTCATCTGCAGCTGCACCAGGACCAGCAACTCCATGACCCCTCTGGTCCCGGGTGGGCTGGGTACAGGATGATGTTCCCCTTCCAGTTCTGCTGCTACACTTGACAAGCTTTCTCTGCATGGGACCAGCCTGTCTAGGACAGGGTCATGAGACCTTTTCCTTCACAAAAGATACCCGACAGCGTCACCCTAAGCATCAGCACTCCTCGCACCCAGAGAACATCTGGCCACAACAGAGCATTTGTCATGTCATCTAACAACATTTGTCATATCATCATCTAATCTGTGTTGGCTACTGCATAAACAAACTGCTGTGAACTGAGGATAAAAGAGGACAGGAAACTTACGGTATTGTGTGCAAAGGTAACATGGCACTAATGCACTCCAGTGGCAGAGGGAGACTTCATGGATGCATTCATCAGTGTCTCAAACGAGCTGGAAATCTTGTAAAGCAGGGTCCATGTGTGTTGGCCTCTTGCCAGGTTGGTGGGAATATTTGTGGAAGGCAGCTGCTTGATTTCAGCACCACTTGCATATGTGTGAGCATACAAGACCAACATTTCTTTTGTGCCATGCTTTAATAGCCTGCAGAAGCCCAGCCAGGAGGAGGGCTTTAATCCTGCCTTTCCAGAGAGATGTGCTCCCTGTCCTTGCTGCCTGGTAGCACTCCCGTTTCACTCACCCCAAGCCCTGAGCTTCCTCCTTAAATACTCAGGGCGGCGTACTTGCGTGAGCCATGGTGTGCGGATGTGAGCTTGGGTTGTGCAGTTTGTTCCTGTAAGCCTGAGGGTCACCCACAGCACAGTGCACCCGGCAGCAGCTGGGGAGCAGCTGGCAGGTAACGGATGGGGGCTTCTTTCTCCCAGACACTGAGAGATGGCAAAGGCATAAAATGATGGAGTTCTCCCTCCTGCCTGCCCCCTACATCATATGGCAGACTCTTTAAAGGAAAGCAAGTTATATTAAATTGTTAACAGGTACATTTGAACTCAGCAGAATCCTTGGGCACCTGAAGGATGTCAGAGCAGGAAAGCACAGCACAAGTTAAATCACCCTCTCCCACGGTCCCAGTGCAGCAATGGAAAGACATCATGGGCCACAAATGACAGAGGAGCCATCCCCAGCCATGATGGAGGGCTGCTGACAGGCCGGTGCCACTCTCTCCTTCCCTCCTGTCCTCTCAGAAATATCAAAATGCATCGTGGGCAACCATTTTATCCCGATTTAGCATCTGGTTCCCACCTAATGACTTAAACTCTCCATACACTCCTCATGCAAGATGTTCGCTGCTCTGCAGCAGGTGAAGCACATCGTGAGTAACAGACAACTAGTTGCTGCCTGCAGCTCCTCTGCGTATCTGGGTCATCCTTTGGTCACGGACAAACTCAGGATTAACAGACCCCACCCCGGCATCCAAAGTAATGCGCGGTCCTTCCTCTCCCAAAGCGGCTTGCAGCAGAAGACCATGGCAGCGTGGGGGGCACAGCATCCCCAGGAAGCAACATATGAACACTAAAACAGAACTTCACCCGAGTGTTTAAGGAGGAAGGTCAGGGCTTGGGGCAGGCTACCACGCAGCAAGGACAGGGAGCACGTCGCTTCGGAAAGGCAGGATGAAAGTGGGACAGAAGTAAACAAAAACTGTGGCACTCTTCGTTCGCGTATGCACTGCTGAGCAAAAGCTTGCCTTTTTTTTCCCCTCCTGGTTTCCAACACCCACCTTGTTTCTCCCAGTCCGATAAACTTTATTAACTAGCTCTTGAATATCCGCTCCTCCCCAGCACCAGGAGCATCTTTTACTCGGGTTTCACGGGCTTCCAAAATTGAACGTCCTTGGAA
>NW_010414031.1:0-412 GCF_000710305.1 Buceros rhinoceros silvestris
CCCATCCCAGTTATTAAACCAACCAAAACCAGCCATCCTGCCCGTTCAGGCAGCGCTTGGGGAGGACACGCCACGCACTCCCAGCTCCGCTTGCATTTTAAGTTTCCCACATGGCTTCGTTCCTGCCGGCTCCCATTGGCAGCCACCATCCCCACCGCGTTCCCGGCCCCGGTGTTTGGCGGCACTGAGTACACCGCGTTCCCGGCCCGGGTGTTGGCAGGCTCTGAGTACAGCCCTACCACACACAGCCTGCACGTTGCGCGCAGGCAGCTGCCTTGTTCCTGGCCCTGGGTTTCATGAGAGACGTGCGGATGCGCCGGCAACAGCCTGGGGGAGCAGGGCTGGGCGGCCAACGTGGCAGGGAGGTTTTGGGGTTAAAGACCCGTTTCCAGGCAGGCTTGTGCGGCTGCTG
>NW_010414031.1:454-4785 GCF_000710305.1 Buceros rhinoceros silvestris
GATGGGGCAAGGGGGATGGTATGATTGGTTTTGCTGTGCTTTGGGTGTTTGCACCATGCAGCTCTAAAACAGCTCCTGAGGCTCTTGTTGCACCCTGCTAGGGGTGCTTTGGTGTGTGTGTTTCCAATACCTACAGGACTAAAGAAAGTGTTTGGTTTTTCTTTTTTTCCACAGCCTGGTGATAAAACCAGGTACCTGAAGTATGGCAGAGCTCAGGTCAAATCTTTGAAATAAATTGTCATTATCCAATATCTTACACAAGGAAGAAAAATCCTGCAGGATAGTTACAAAAGGCTCATTTCAGTCATTGGCTGGGGGGTGATGATGCTTGCTGGGCACTGGGGAGAGCTGGCTTAAACTGACGCACATCCCATCCTGGGCTGTAATCCTGCCCTGCTGTGCTCCGGGTGGTTCCCTCCTTACAGCCTCCTCTCTGCTGTGTGCAGGAACAGTCTCTGGGAGAACTGCAGGAAGGCAAAGCCATTTCCCTTCCTCCTCTGCCAATAAAAATTTGGGTGCAGCTTTAGCTGACGGCAACTTGAACTTCCCCCAAACCAGGATACTCATGTGCAGGCTGGAGAAAAATTGAAAGAAATTCTCAAGCTTTCGAAAAGTGAATCCCCTCTTCTTGCATGACTCTTGCTCATGTTGCAAGAGCCAAGTTTACTAGCTAGTGAATAAGAAAAAGGCAGCTTTAGTTCTGGTGTACATGTAGCAGTGGATGTAGTTGAGGGATGTGTGTAAATACGGTAACTGCTCGCTCTGCACCTGAGTAGTTTGGTGTCTATGCCAAGCGCTGGCTTTGACAGCAGTTATTTCTGAGAGCTTGAAGGTGTCTCCTGTCTGGTGTGACAGATTTCGGTGGCCATGTATGGCTGTCTCTGACACCTGCTCTATCTCAAAATGAAAATCACGGAAGAGGAAGAAAGTTTAGCAAAGGATTTGAGGGAAAGGAAACATATAGTACTCACCCAACTCTTCACCTAAAAGAAACATTAATAATCCAGATATATCTGGCTTGTGCAAGTATATGCCGAGCTGCTCAGCATATGCTGGTGCTTTGTCCACCTGTGGTATCTCCAGCAGATCTGTTAAGCCTCAGAAAACATGTTTCAGCAAGCAGCCAGTGTTTCATAGGGCTGGGGGAGCTGCATGGTAAGCGCTGGTCAGAGCACCCATTTCAGCCCTCACAAAGCTGCCCGATTGCACGGTAATTAAACAGGGCTTGGGTTTTGCACCCTACAAAGGAGCATTACAGACCAGGAATAGTCATCGAGGTCTAGCTGTTGTCCTCAGCTCTGCAGATGGGACGTGCTGGGAGAGCTGTGTCCATCCCCAGGGAAGCATGACCATACCTGTGCACATAGCATATCACCCGCTTTGTCTGACTAATTAGAGGGGCATTGTCACTGGTGAAAGGTCTGTCATTTCATCTCATTAACTATTCTGAAAAGGTATCTGCCCTGAGGCTCCCTGGCAAACCAAGGGTGAAGCCTAGCTTTGCCTCTAAGGGTGAGAGCTGGTGGGACCAGTGTGATGTGCCACCCCCAGGAGGATGGTTTTGCAGCATGGAGAGTGGGGATGGGTGCTTGTCTCCTCCTAAAATAAGAAAGAAGAGTTTTAGCAATGAGATTACCATTTAAAGCAAAATCTTAACCGCTTTTGGCCCCGTGGGAGCAGAAGTGTTCCGAGCTGAGCACAATATGTAGCTGAGCTTGAGCAAAACATTTATGTTTTGAGTAGTGGAGACAAACCCCAAACTGTGCTGCCCTTCAAAGGGGGAGCTACTTGAACAGAGTAGCTCACCCCCGAAAGAAATAGTGTTGGTGTGAAAATGGGAGGGCTCTAGACCAGCCTTTGGGTCTGCCAGGGCAAGGATGTTTGTGTCTCTAGGCTGAAACGACTTGGATGGGGCCCACGCCCTGACCTCTCCTCAGGCGAGGCTTTTCCTCCTGCTGTGGGTGTGCACAGCACCTCACGGAGAGTCCCTTAGATATTTCTCCGCAAGCCAGGGACCAGAAAATACACTGTTACAATCAATTCCATTATTAGAAACATTACCCTATTGCTGGTTTCAGTTTTGCTGGTTATTTCCATTGCAGGGTGAGCTCCAATTTGGATTAACTGTCCTTCAGAATGTCATAGCGTTTCGTACAAGGAAGATGAAGCTGCCAGTCATCATTGGAAATCTTTGTAAAGCGGCCACAAAACTGAAGCTACTTACTGCTATTGAGGCAAACTGATGTGAAAGGCTCATCACAGTTTAACGTATAAGAATATCCCAACCAGCCCGTCAAGGAGAAGATTAAACATTTGAAGTGATGCGACATAATCCCTGCATATTGTGTCAGGAATTTGGGAGAGGAATTGGACTTAAACTCTCAAGACAAGTCAGCGTTAAGGCGGTGGCGCGCAGATGTGATGCATGGTGTAGGTAGCTTTTTTCCTTGGGTGCCACGCTGCGGTTTTTATTCCTTTTTCATGTTGTTACTGTTTTGTGTTCAGCACCAGATGTAATGTTACGTGGGAGAGGTGGTGTGAACCTCCTGCAGTGCCCGGGCCCTCAGCCCTTGCGACAGAGCAAATATAAAACTCAATCGCAAGCTTGAAGTGAGAGGAGAATTGCCTCAGATTTTGGGAGGGTGTTGCAAGCCTGCTCCCGCAGTGCTGTCCTTAGTCAGCGGAGGATGTGCTGCAGGCTGTGGTCAAGCCCCTCATTTCACCTTTAGCTCTAAATGGCTTTTTTCTTTCCTCAGTTGCCCCGAACAGTAGTTGTGTCATCTTTGCATATGTTTATCTATCTCAAGTTGAAAGTCAAAGCTTTGGATTTTGTCTTTGGTCTCTGGAAACATGAAACATATTTCAGGGAAAACAGCTGTGTTCCCTTCTGAAGAGTTTCACAACGGGTGAATTCTACAAAATAAGGCTCGTATTGTTGTTGCTATTGCTGCTTTCTTTTGATATTTTCTTTCTATTTTTATTTCCATGATGAGATTAAATCCTAGACACTGCTCAGTCTCTTGGGAATAGTTTGAAGGCTGCTCTCTTCATAGACCTGAATTATTCACCAAGAAGGATTTTTTGCGGAGATGAGAAGGAGTAGGTCGGATCTGGGACTGTTGTCATGGCTTGGAGCTCTTTGAAGCTCTTCGTCATGAATCATTGAAAAGGGCTGCAATAACATGGCAAAACAGAGAACTGGCTCTTTGTGTGGGGGATCTGAGAATCACCTTTAGATATGCACAAAAGGATTAATCCCGCCTGTAGCTTCAGAAAATAGTAAATGGTGTTTAATTTCCTACTGACTCATTTCCTTGCGTGCTACAAGTTACCATTGTTTTTGTGTGCAAGTACAGTTTATGTTTGACAGAATTTTCTTAATAGGCATCTAAGCTGCGAATGGTTGTAGGTATTTATATTGTGTTTAATCACAAGCAGTATGTTTTTCTTGTTGTCCGCCTTGATGCTTGCTGGAGTGTGGAGGGAATAATGCAAAGGAAAGAAAGGCAATTTGTTTGATCTGAGTCACTTACACTCCTGATAGTGCTGGGCAGAGCCCTGAGAAGTCTCCATGCTGTTGGGTGGGATGAGAGCTGCTGGGGATGGCATCAGACCTGTCCTGGTCATTGTGTTCTCCCTTTCCCAACTGTTTTTTAATCCTTGGTCTTGGACTGAGCGAGCTCGGGCAAGGATGCTGCATTGCTCCCCAGACGCGCAGTTAGAATGTTACAGTGGCTGAATAACACAAAGGCAATTGGGTGGAAAACCTTTCTTACTGCCCCAGGACTGGAAACAAATTGTGCCATCCTGATTTGCCCATTACATCTCTTTTTGTGGTAATCTGTGGGTGTCAGCTTTTCAGATGAAAGGCTCTTGGGATAGAATAGGGTGTTACTGTATGTAATAAACAATAGGCAGTCTCTCCCTGCGCTATTAACGCCACTTCTCTGAAAAGAAGTGGCTCTGCTGCCAACCCATCCACGTTCAAAAGCCTGTGGAATCTGAAAAGTGAACCACAAGGTGGTTTATAGAGAACAGGACCAAAGGAGATCAGCACCAATAAGTTCCTAATCTGATCCCAGGTGAGCTCTTAATGAGACGGAAGGCTGTGGCAGCAAGAACCACAAACATTCAGGCACAAGAAAATCCATTCCTGGCACTTCTCCTTTTCACAGCTCGGCAGAGCTGGGCATGATTTCAAACCTTTCCAGGGATGGCAGGAACGTGGTTCAGCATCTAACACGGGGATTCAGCACACCCACCTCCAGCACTCCAGACGAGAGTCCTGAGAGAGAGCTGGCAAGCAATGGTTTTACGTGCCTTAATTCAAG
>NW_010414031.1:4976-5319 GCF_000710305.1 Buceros rhinoceros silvestris
CAGCGCAGGGCTGGTGGATGCGGTGGTAGGGACACATGTGCAGCTATCTGAGGCCTTTTGCAAAGTCCCAGGTAACTGCGAGCTGTTTACACTTGCCCAGTAACCACAGTAGCAAAACTCCCCAGAACTGAAAATTAAAGCCATTAGATAAAAATGCCCATAATTTAGGGTGATTAAATGTGGAGGTAAATAATCTCACAGCATCTCCAGTGACGGCAGGCAGACAGAGCATGCAGGAGTGGTGCAACCGGAGATGGGCGTGTGCAGGTGCGGGACTGCCTGGACTAAGCACCGTGGCGGCACCGGGTCTGGCTGGGGGCCCAAGGCCCAGCATCTGCAGGGG
>NW_010414031.1:5397-6332 GCF_000710305.1 Buceros rhinoceros silvestris
TGGCTGGGGCACAAAGCCCCAGCATCTGCAGGTGCCCGTGGGGCTCTGCAGGGTTTCTTCACCCCCCTCAGTGCTTTCCACAACGTTCAAAAAGCCCTTGCAAGCTTGTTGAAGCCCCGTCTTCTGCAGACAGAATGGGTGCTCCCCATCTCTGTTCAGTTTCTGCTGAGCTGTGTGTTAGTAATGATGGGAATTTTTCATATGCTGATTTCCCCCCACCACGGGGATGGAAAACATATGTAATGGCTTTAAAAATAAATAAAATGAATGGCCTAACTATGCAGACTTTGAATATTTGATGAAAGATTAGTAGGCTGCAATCAATCATAAAATGAGTTTTCTCTTCTGAGTAATAAATATGTTAATTATTTTATCTACTCAGATAAAAGCTTAATGACTGTGGCCCTTGGGAGGGGGCGTTATAGTTGTTGTTCCCGGATTTCCTAAGAAGATCGGTTCATTCTGCAAGTCAAACAACTGACATTTGTGCGGGTGAATCGAGCAGTGTTCCTGCTGGTGTAGCCTGAGCCTGGCTGCAGGGAAGGCTCCTCTCTCTGCATCTTCCACCTCACCCTGTCTGGAGGGCTCTGCAGCATCCCCCTCCCAGTTTAACTGGCCTCTGCATCTCTCCTGGCAGTGGTATAATCTGTTGGGACTTGATCTTGTTGATCTTGAGCCCTTCTCAAGCTGCATTTGCCCCTTTTTCATAGCTTTTCTACCTGGCTTTGCCCACTTTTTGCAGGTTTTCCACCTGGTGGCATGCTCAGGTGTGACTCCTCCACACCACCCACATCTCCTTCATGTGCGGTCTGCAAAAAACCTGGACCAAGCACTTCACAACCCAGTTTTCCAGCAAATACTCTTAAGTCCATCACTCCTTAAAAGCACAGTGGTTCAGCCAGGATTATGGATGATCACAGGATGAGAATAGGGAG
>NW_010414031.1:6489-8840 GCF_000710305.1 Buceros rhinoceros silvestris
CATCGCTGCACCCTGGTAACCCCCTCCTGCTGGGCCCGTGCTGAGGGTGCTGGCACTGAGAACAGCTAAAGCACAGAAAATTCACACTGTGCTTTACTGCACTGTCATGTCCTTGAGAAGGTAGATTTGAGCTTTTGATTTTTTTTTATCAATAGTTAAAAAAATCACCCGAGGATGGCACACTGGTGAACCGATGTGGTGAAGAAGCACTGGTTCTCATTGTTGAAATTAAATGGCAAATCAGCTAGAGAACAAGGCAGCGCTGAAAAAAATCTATAAATGCCAAGTACAACGACACGGGGCTGTGCATCAGCAGAGGGACTGGAACAGGGACAGGGACTGGCAAAGTGGTGGTGCAGCCTCTGCTCTCTGCAAGCTGCCTTAGGTGTCTCCCCCAAACTCAGGGCTTTGCTGCTTTCATTCTTGAGGACAAAAATATGTCCGGCTCGTGATTCTTTCCAAAGGCCTTGGCAGCTCCTCCTGGCAGTTGTTGTTAAAGCAATTTGGAAGCAGAAGTGGTGCTCTGGAGAGGGTTAGTGCCTAAGGTTGTGCCCGTTGCAGATGGGCCTGGCTCTGTGCTGGCATCTCTGGAAGGAGAAGCCAAGAGGCTCAGGGCTGTGCGGTACCTCTCCATCCTTCCCTTCATCCCCTGTGTTGGTGCATCATTCTGTCCCCAGGAAAATTACGTTGAAACTCAGCAGCCAGCACTTCCTTGGGTACGTGCTAAGGATTACACAAGTATCTGTCTCGTTGCTGAGAGCTCCTCAGGTCTCAGTGTCTTGAAAGAGAAGTTTCAGAGCAGCTGAATTTTATAGAAGTGTACGTGGCTCTGTGGGTGCTCCCTGAGATTAGGGCACCTAAGGGTTAATGTGAATTTCAATCAAGAAGATGTTAAGAGGAGCAGAGGGAAAACAGATTAGCTGTCCTCTTGCCTTGCCCTATAAGATGAGACAATGAGAGAATGTGATGAGATCAATGGAAAAATAAAAGGAAATGAGAAATCAAAGGAGTGCTGTTGTACAGGTTATTTCACAGGGTGAATTCAGAAGTTTTCCCTTCAGGGGAGCAAATATTCTCTTATATTTTTAACGGAGCTGGATAACTCATGACTGCAAAGATGAAACTCGTGATAGAGGCTGATCCCCGCAGGGATTCAGAAGGAAACAATCCATTTCGGGTACAAGCAGTAGGAAGCTACTGGATGTCCCCTCCCTTGGTGCCCTTCAGAAACCATGCAGAAACGTGGCATCTGCCAGAGCCAAAGAATGGCTTCCCGCAGGGTTTGAGGTCCGGGTTATCGGAGCCGTGAGTCCAGGCACATCGTAACAACTGCATCCAACTGATCTATGTCAGCATCTCATAGGGGCTGAGCTACACACACCTTCCTCTCCACGCCTGCTAACAAAGGAGCTTGCAGATGCTCAAAACCTGGATAAAGCATCTCCATCCTTCCTATTCAATGTTTCTGTAACCTTCTGGAGTCACAGTCCTCATGCCTTTAAACCGATCCTTTCTGGGACTTAAGATTTGCAGCAGGCTTTGGTATTTCGTGTCCCAACTGACTTGCCCTCAAAGAAAGAAGTACTTTCCACGAGGCCTCATTCCCAGCAGCAGCTCTGGTCCCCACACATCCCCAGAGGCCAGATGTGGGCTTGTTTCTTCTTCTGTTAAAGCAGATTGCTGTGCCCACGCCGTAGCTCTGGGGCATTGCTGCACTCTGCACGAGTCCTACACTCCCACAGCTGTTTCTGCAACCACCAAACCTCTGTCCAGCAGGAAATCTATGTGGAAAGGCTGGTAGTGGAGGCTGAAAATAAAACCTCCATGTCCTCAGGTCAAGGGGTGGTTGCCCTGTCCTTTTGGCACCGGCACTCAGTGGTTGGTGATTGGGCCAGGCCAGCACTGGCCTCCCCTGAGCAGGATTCAAGGTTTTTTCAGCCACGTGCTGCTGCCAAAGCCACCTCCTCTCTGTGTGAGCATGAACAGTCCAGCTTTGCTCCTGCTCTGATGTACCAGAACCTGTCTGAAGCCTCAACCAGCTGTGGGCAAGCGCTGCCAGAGGTCAAAAAGGAATGATTGATCTTTGTGCTACTGTCACCGTTTCTTAAGACGGAGGTCACTCTAACTCCTTCTCTTTCATAAATTCATCATCAGGATTTGTACCTCTGGTGCTTCACAAATATTTGTAGGTGATACCAGCTGGATTAAGCATGGTTTCTCTCCCAGGTGTCTTGGTGGTCTTTTCTTTCCCCTTTGCAATGACTTTGGCTGTGCCGTGCAGCGCCTCTTCCCCTTGTCATCATGAACGTTCCATAGGTACTGTGCTTTGATGGCCCAGGAGCCGCAGTTCA
>NW_010414031.1:8972-12185 GCF_000710305.1 Buceros rhinoceros silvestris
TCAGCAGGAGGAACACCTCCACAGCAGGCAGTTCAACCTCAAAACTGAAACTCCCTATGAGAGAACAACAGGAGAAAGATTTCTAAACCAGCGCTGCTGTCTGTGTCTGCAAGCAGTGGGTGCCAGCAGAAAGGAGGCCAGCTCCAAAGAATCTCAGCCTTGCCCCACACTCGGCTTCCAGCGTTTGAACGTGTTTTGTTTTGATATCTTATACTCAGGATATTCTGTTCTAATTGCACTTAGCGCCTGGCCTGGGAAAGGCTGTTCTGCTGCGAATGCAGCTGTGCCCCCGCTCCCCGCGCAGCCCACCCCTTCGCTCCGATGCTGTCAGGTGGGACGGCTGCCTTGCGGGGTCTGTTTTTGCCAAGGAGACGTTGAAATAATTGGCTGGCTCTTCAAAGACCTGCAGCGGCTCTTGATGTTCCTCACCGGAGCAGGGCAGCGGAAGAAAGTCGCCTGGGAAACGCTCTCCGGAAGTGAAAACTGAATTCTTTAATGCTCTTGAATAGCAAAATACAGTTTCCTAGTATGAGAAGCAGCCCACGCAGCCTTTAGATATGTTTGTACCCAAACAAACCCACGTTGTACCCAACGTGCTAATTTCTTTAGCACATAAATAGCTCCCCATAAGCTCTTGGGTAAGGCTGGCTGCAGAAAGAAAAAAAAAAAAATAAAAAGAGTAGGTTTGCCTTTCCCACAACACCAGCCTGATCTTGTATCCAGGTCAGGAGGGTTATATCAGCCAAGAACATAATTACTGATTTGACTCGTATGTCTGGGACAGGGTGGCCTTGTTTTTCCTGAAGAAGCTCTTTAAAATGATCCAGTTCAGGCTAAGTGACCATTTCCCTGCTTCTCTTCCTCCCCCCCCAGCTATGTTCAAAGGTATTTGCAGTTTCACTGAGTTTCTCTGACATTTTTATTTCTTTTGTAAACCCTGGAGGCAGCAGCAGCCAGCTGAGGCAATGGCACACCAACGTCACTTTTAAAGTCTATTATACCAACTTTCATCCAACTCTGGGGCTGCCTCTGTCCACTGAGCATAATTAGCATCAGGGATTTCCATTCCACCCCTTTGCTTCATCCCTGGCCTCGTGTGTCATTGGGATTGGTGCTACACTTGGAGCGCTGCGGAGACAGGAATCTGGCCAATGAGACCAGACAGGGGGAAAAGGTGCGGTAATAGTTTTCTCCATGTTAACAACCTGTTGTTTAAGGTATAATTTGTGCTTCTGTCTGCACAAATCCATCTGAGGTAAAGCATGATGAGACAAGTTGTTCTTTAACGTTCTTTATCTTCTGTTTTGTGCTGCTAAGAGACAATTTCCAGGGTGAGGCAGCTGGATTTCGCACGTACTCTTTCTCTAGAAAATGCAACCATGATGCACGTTAGGTCCCAATTTAAAGGACTCCCTGTAATTGAGGGGAAAAAAATAGAAGGACCTGGTAAAGGCTTACAGTAGCCTTGAGCTTAATGCCCTTTGCTTTGTTTTCTTTAGCCCCAAAGAGAAAAGAGCAGAGTTTTCTGTGGTGCCGCCGTGTTCGCCGCAGTTCACACCTGCACGGTGTTTGTAAGATGGAAAATGAAAGCAAGTCTGTCGACAGCCTTAGTTCAAACATTTACTGAGGAAGGTCAGAGGGGAAAGAGAAACCAAATGACAACCTCAGCGAGAGTTACCCCAGTCCTAACGACTGGGTGGCAATCAGGGCTGCTCCTGTGTGCAGGTTGCAGTGGGGAGCTCCAACCTCCATAACGGCCCTGGGAGCCCAATGCCTCACCACGGGGCAGACCCATGTTTTAATAGATTTATACCTCAGAAGGGTTCTCCAGGCCCAGCTCTTGCTTTGTAATGCTCTGCTTTTCTGCTCTTGGACATTTCAATATCCAAAACACAGCACCTAAACTTCCAGCTACGCTGGCTTGTGACAGCCACGGGGATTATTCGGTACAGCTCCTTACTGGGACTAAACAAAAAGATGCATTAAAGCCCATTTCTTGTTCAGATACAAGTATTCACACCTCTCATGTCACCACGACTGGTCCTGCTTGCTCAAAAGCTGATGGAAGCCAACTAAGCAAAGAAAGTAGAAGCAAAAATAGCGGTTTTCTCCTCTCTGCTTTTCACGGTGGAGTTTGCTGTGTTGGGATTGACAGAGTACTGCACATCATTCGGGGAATGCCTGGAACAGGACAAACCACGTACCAGATCTTCAGGACATACAAGTCAGCGTAACTCTGTCAGTCGAAGCTCCACTACAGAATGTTCTGGTTCCTTTCAGTGCATAGTTTTCACAAACTCAGTGGCCAAATCTTCCCCTGATTTGTTCCAGATGTGCACTCTAAATCATCCCTGCCTTTGACCCAGGAAGGAAAACTAGCTTGACAAATCCCTTTCTGTATTCATTTTTGTCAAACCATTATTTATAGTACAGGGCAGGTTGCTGATAGCTCGGGCTGTTGCTGCCCAGCACTCTGTGGGTTTGAGGTGTGTCCCGCCTGGGTTCAGGCGGATGCCTTTCCCCGGCCATTTGTTTCACCTGTTAAGACTTGTGTCTTTTACTAAAGAATTTGATTTATTAAAAAATGCTTTATAATATAGTAAGACAGGTGTCAGCAGTGTTAAATACCTCCATAAATTTTGCCTCTCTTGTGCAGTGTGATTATTTGAGGCACGATAAGGCATCCTGCACCAAGGCAGCATCGTAGTAACCTGATAACGTGAGCGGTTCTAGCTGTGTTCTTACGGAAATGAAGTTACGTGATTGCACTGTCTCCCTCTTCTCCCGCAATAAATATTTAGGCTTGATTGCTGTTTCCAGCTGGGCTTTCACACAGACAGTTGCTGATGGGCTCCTGTATCTGATTTTTGCCATGGCGTGTGGGAGATGGGGAAGGTCTGACACGGCTGTTTAACACCGCTGTGCTGTGCATGCGGGTGTTCACCTCCGCAGGATTTGAAGCACAGCCTGCAGCCCTGCCTGCAGCCTTCCTTTAGAGAGATGAGCACCGCAAGAGCTAAAAAACCCCTAAGAACTGTTTCTGCATTCATTTATGCTTTCCTGCCCCTGCAGAAAATTTTTCTCCTTGTATTCCCAGGGTGATGTCCACGGTATCTTTCTTTGCTTGTATCCCCCCTGTCACTGCCAGGTTCCCAAAGCTCCCGCGGCTGTTTCCAGCCCACAGGATGCTCAAGAGCCAGGTCCCCAGGCGGG
>NW_010414031.1:12307-12549 GCF_000710305.1 Buceros rhinoceros silvestris
GCACAGAGCCCCAGGACAACCCCTGCTCCAGGCACAGCCTGGGGGCTGCAGCCTCCCAGCCCCAGCTTGAGGCTCAGTGTGGGAACCACGTTCTGTTCCCTTGCCTTGCTCTCTCTGTCTGTAAATTCGCAGAGCCAATTAACTTCCAAAAATAGGAGGGTTAATGATTTCAAACAAAGATTGTAAGCTATTTTATATATATATATAAATAAATATTCAATATAATTAACATGAACTTTCCT
>NW_010414032.1:0-292 GCF_000710305.1 Buceros rhinoceros silvestris
CACACACCCCCACCCGCCTCCCCCCGCCTTTACATTCCTGTGCTAGACCTGCTCACCGTTGCAAAGCACTGTGCAGGGAGCTCTCAGAGTGCAAAGAGCAGGGGAAGCGGTAGGAGGGTCAAGTGAGGACTGAGAAGGGCGAGAGGAAAAGGTCAGTGACGCAAGCCCAAAGCGATGGCTCTCGGCTGAGCTACTCTGCTGTTTGTCCGTGGTGTACTATTTCTACTCAGCAACAATTCACACATCTGGGGACCACAACTCCTTCCACCACCACCGACCTTCCTCACACTTA
>NW_010414032.1:439-18874 GCF_000710305.1 Buceros rhinoceros silvestris
CAGGGGCTGAGGCAGGGGAGGGGGGAAGGAGGGAGAGATACTGCACCAGGCTGCCAGCATTATTTCCAAGAAGGGGCAAAAAGACCCAGAGCCATCCTTTTCAACAGCTGCCTTCCCTCTGGCCACTGAACATCTCTGATAAAGGAACCTGCTGCCTGCAAAGAGTGTGGAGAGAGCAGGAAGAAAGTAGGGATCCTTTCTCTTGGGGTGCAGGGAAGGCCAGCACTGAGGAAATGTATTGACACCCTCATCCTTGAAACATAAAAGCAACAGTGCAAGTTTCCCCTTAGAATTAAGATCTCACCTGGGTAGGCTGTGGCTAGAGGAAGCGACCCTGGTGCCTGCTGACACATGTTGTCCTTGGTCTGTTTCCAGGGTAAGCATTCAAGCGGAGCCAAGTGCTTGATCCCCTCTGTGTTTCCCCACTTGGCTGCAACTATGTGTGCGTGTGTTTGCGTACCCGAATGTGTGCACAGGTGCAGACAGAGGGCATGCCCCCCCAGACTTTCTCCACAGCCTGCTCCCAATTGCGGAGCGCAGCACCCTGCTTAAAACAGCCCTCTTAGCCCCATGCTGGCTGCAAGGGCTGCAGGGAGAGAGAGGATGGAAGCATGAACAGCTTCAATGTTCTGTGCCCTTTCCTGATTCTTACACAGGAGGTAACAGAGCAACAGGGAATGGTGATATTCAAAAGGCTATTGCCTTCCTTGTCTATACATGCCACTCTCAGGAACAGGAGAAAAGCAACATCTTGGTCTTATCTTTCAAGGAACCGAGTCTGCTTTCCCCCAAGATCTCCACATCCTGTTTCCTAAATATAGGCATAGTCAACAGGGCAGATGTGGTGAGATGTGGCTTGGGCTTTGTGTTGTAGCAATGAACCTGAAACGTATCACGTGTAAGAGGGCTCTGTGTCACATCTCTCAAGGAATACTTTCAGGCTTCTCAGAGACCATAGTGGGGAAAATAGTAATTTCCACGCTGCTTGTTTTTCCTCCAAGTGTTGGTCTTGAAGCGTTCAACAGGTCACCATGGTCTGGTTAATAGTCTCCAGTAACAAGCAGCCTTTCCTACTCCAGCCTCCGTAGCGAGAAAATGAGCTCTTCAGTTGTGTGCAGCCATACCCCAAAGCCTCATCAAGCTGCAGAACCACTCTACTACAGTCAGGTCACCTCAGAGGAGGGCTCCCTAGGAGGAAAAGTGCTCAGAGGAGCAAGCCCACAGATGAAACCTTGACAGAGCTGGGATCTCGAAAGGGATGAGGAGCCCTTCAGGCTGACCTATTTCACAAGGTGGTACAATAGTTGTGGGGAGTGAATCGCCCTCAAGTCCTTGGGTCAGGTTGTGGACCTGGGCTTTACCCTTCCATTCCTTCCATCCAGGCACACTGGTTATGGCCATCACCCTTCTCATCATATCTTCTGCCTCACAAGGTGGGGCAGAAAGAGCAAAGTGCTCGCAAACGTCAGAGGGGCAAATGGCAGGTGGGGTCTGAACATAAGAAACCACAAAGCAGGGGAAAAACTGGTTCTCCTGACTGAGGCCAGAGGAGATACAAGAGCACAATTCCTGAGCACCGACCTATGAGGAGACAGGCAGCTGCCTCCAAACAAATGCCTGTTCAGGCATTTTAATGGCATAAAATGTAATAATTGTCATGGTCACAAATCAGTAATCCCCGGAAGGACTTAAGGGGGAGCAGGCCTTTGGATAAGCATGACATCATTAAGCTTATTTTAAAACAAAACCAACAATCTAATTAACTCCCTTTCTAGAAACCGATCAGGTACAGAGATGAAGAAAATGAAGAAGGAGAGCTCTGAGCGGAATGGAGGTGGTTGTTGTAATGATTTTCTCCTGAGAGAAGGAAGTGAAATGTGATTAAATTGTGAGCAAGTCTTGCTAATCGAAGTACCCGAGGGTTTATTCTCAAGAATCCCCTTTGCAGTATCATGTCTTGCCTTCAAGCGATTTTTAAATGCACAATAAACCTCTGAATTCTTCTCAATTTATTAGGTCTGGAAGCCATAATTTCTTCATATTAGACTTGTCGAGCATTTGTACTCAAGCCCCTCTAATTTTTAAATAAAGAGAGATGTACCACATTGGCAGGCTGCAAAACAGAGCAGGGCTTTATCTTTCCAAGACCGCCCAGGTAACAAGGTAATAATTTCCCTCAAGGACAAGAGCAGTCACTGGTGCTGAATAGCTAATCATTCAGTGGTCAACTCACTGTCTTGCTCAGGCACAGGTTTGGTGTAAGGCTGGTCTTTGAATCCAGTGCTGCCCTCCTGTATATTGTGTAACTTGCACAGGCAGTCCCTCTTCTATACAAATCTGCGAGCAAGTTCAGCAGACGCTCTGGCCATGCATCTTCAGCACTCAGCACCGGGGGAACCCTCAGGGACTTGCATAGGCACGTTTCAATACTAGAAGTTAACAATGTCCCTACAGACCTGGGCAGGGGGCACTTGTGTGAGATGCAGGATCTGTCAGCTGCGGCTCTTGAAGAAGGTGGGAAGATGTCCTTTATGCCCTTTTCTCTGCTGTGGAAATTGAGACGCAAAAAGGATGTGACAGCTGTACAAAAATACCAACAGTCCCACGGGTACACCACCTTCCTTCCAGTTCACACTGGTGAGTTTTCCATCACAGGTGTGCCAGCCTAAGACCGTCTGCATGCACAGATAGAGATCACTTGCCACACTGCTGCGGCTCAAATGCCCACTGTGCCTCACACGCTATGTCCACGGGCTCCAACAAGGGCATAGCTACTGGCCTTCCTTCTCATGAGCCCAAGGGTATTGAGATGCACAGAGTGTTAGGCCCAAGGTGACGGCCCGGGTCTTCCATGAGTGCCTCTAGGGAGGGACTCCATGTCTGAGCAGCTCTTGTAGCACCACAAGCACCCATCAGAGAGGCAGGCACTCACTCCTAGGAGCTCTCTTAAGTCTGAGTCTGCTGTGTGGGCTCCAGCCCTTCAGACCAAAGTCCTGACACTGTCTGGTTGAACCCAAACATAATGTGGAGCCAGCACTCAGGTTCTGAGTGGGTGCATCTCGTGACTGTCCCATGCTTATGCTCATGAGCTCACAGCTGCGTGTTCACAGACAGGCAGGCTAAGAGTGAAACTCCTCGAAAGTAACATGCTTCCCCTCCCACCCTTTTTTCCCCTCTTCTCTGGGCCTGTGACCATCACCATCAGGGAGTGAAAGTGAACACCTTCTCTGTCCCCTCCCACGTGTGGCCCCAGACTTGCCGCTGGTGACAGTGAGTGCAAATGCCTCAGTTTCCTACCACTTTTATCCACGTTCTCCCATAGCCTATAGAGCTAGATGATCCCTACTTTTGAACATTTTGTGTACTCGTGTATATTTGACATCATCTGCTTTTATCAGGCAGGTCTGTCAGGACGCCCTCTGTGGGACAGAAGGGAAGAAATGCAGGACTATTATCTGCTGTGTAGGTGGGCTTAACATTTGCCGCCTGGCATGGTTACTCCATTGTGGTACCTGATGCCAGAACATAAACTCCATTGCTTAAATGCCTCTCCACTTAAACACGATGAGGAAGATTAACCTGAGGGAAGCACTTAGCCTAAAGCAGCAATACCGCCAGGGAGGGCAGAGCAGGAAGAAAAGATACCTTTTTAACATCGGCCCAAGGTTGCCATTTTGTACAAAGCAAAGCCTCTTTTAGACTGGTAATGTGAACAAATTCAATAATGAGCTCTCTGATACACTAAACAGTGGCTCCCCGCAGCGCCATTTTTGCAGACCTTTTTCGGAGTAGAACCACAATTTAAGGGGAAAGATAACGGCAAATGTAGAACAACGTCGTAGTTTTGAGAAGCACGCGTATATGAACGGCAGGAAATTCAATGTAAAGGTTATAGTTAAAACAACATTATTTGGAAAGTACCAAAAATAACCTACAGAGCATCTAGAAATATTCACAGTGTATCTTGTCAAGAAGCGAACTTTGGTGTCATCAGGGCCCTTCTGCCCTCATCTTCTCATCTCCTGGGGGCCCTGCAACCTTCCCACTGCTCCACACCACAGCACCACAGGGACAGGACACCTAGATGGATCGAGTGAGCCCTCCCTGAGCTCTCCTGGTGATCTGGTTGGTAAACCACAGGCAAGGCATCCCAGTTAGCCGGGGACTCCAGTCCTAGCTGAGAGCCAGCAAAGGGAAAGGTGTGCCTAGCGTCATGACAGCTAATGGGTTGATGAATCGTGGGATAATTTGACGAGACACAATACTTTTGTGCTTCACAATGCTTCACTCTCTGTGTTCTCCTGTTCACCTCTGCCATTCTGTGGAGACTCTCAGTGGACATGCAACTGAAAATATGAAGTTTCAGCAGCACTGCTCTAGTGAAAGCAGAGCAAGGAGAAAAAGCTGACCCCGTGCTCCAGCCTTGGGTATTTTAAGTATTGCCCCTGAAACACTGATCCTGCTCAAACAACACCTTTAACCAAACCTCCAACAGCACACTTCTACCTGCTGCTTTAACACTGAACAAGAGTGCTGACTCGTCTCAGTCACCATTATGGGGACAGGAAGGTAATCACTAGAACACCTCACATTTGTTGCTGACAACGCGGTTTTCTTTGGCTTCTCACATCACAAATAGCACTATTCCTAACAATGTCTGCGTAAAGGAGACAAAAAGTGCCAAATTCTCAGTAGCACGACATCCCAGGCAATCAAGTCTGAACACTGTGCTGACAGCAAGTGTATTTATCCGTATCAGAGGGGTCTGGACATAATCATGGTATCATGCGTGTGTAGGAAACTCTCTCTTACGCCGCACAGTTGTTGCTTTAGTACACTTTAAACTGTGTTTCCAACGGAAATCAAACATGCTGAGGCAGTCTGAGTCTCCACACACTGGTGTGTGGCTGGCTGTTTGTTAGCTGATCCATTGGACCAATCCCCCTCCTTCAACAGTTTTTGAAAATTCAGTCAATTCCAGCCACACTTGACAAAGAGGCATGTCCCTTATTACTGTTAAGCACAGGTGGCTGGATAGAGAGCTGGCTTTCCATTAGGACCCCCATTGGGACAGTCTTCAATGTGACATCAGTCCTTACTAGATAACAAAAAATCTGCATGATAATCAACTGCAGAGACCCAGATCTAGAAAAAAACAGACTGAAAAATCAGCTGACCATTCCTCATTTTCAGCTGTAGCAGCCACTCACTTTCTCTATGGACTAACTACATGTTAAGTTTTCCTTTTCTACTATTTCAGGTACCACAGTGCACAACGTCATCTGATTTTTACAAAGTAAAAAAAAAAAAAATGAGAAAAGATAAAAAAGAGGAAAGGTAATCAGTGGGGAGTTTTTCCTTGATAAGCTGGACAATTAAAAAAAGGTGCTTTGTGCTCTTGCTTTCCCAAAGAGATCTCTGTTCTGAAGCAAGGTGATTTCTCAGTCTGAAGGACAAATGGGAAAAAAGATGGCTAACATTGATACGCCATTGCTGCTGCAGAGCTGGAGATAGCAAGAAGTTACTCACAGAACACTTCATTGCTTCAGCTGAGGACTTCAGCACCTGAGTAAGATACATTCATTTTAGGAGTTCCTGGGAAAAGCAGGCTATGCCTTGATGACACATGCCGTTACAGACCCACCTCAGTAGGAGCCTCCAAGGAGCAACTAACACAATCAGCCATTACCAGAGCAGAAGAGCACACAGCCCATCCTCTCCTCTGCTCCTCTTCCACAGAGACTGGCTGGTCAGATTCCCCAGTTGCCCTCACAAAGGGTGGCCATAACAGGGTCCTCAGATGACTAGCAAGATCATCCAAACGACATCTCTCAGACTTCTGGTCCATGTCGTGCCTGGTGAGGAAAGCACTGTTGCACTCCAGACCACTGACTGAGTGCTTGATGCTGGAGTAACTGCAGTGCTCTCCCAGAAAAGGCCATGAGGCTCCACTATCGCAAGCTCCTTCAAAATGGCTCTGCCCATGCCTTCAAATCACTAGTTTGCTCTGACACCATTTCTTTTTGAGGTCTGATATCTTCTGAGATCCAGTCTTTGGCTTGGGCTGCCTGTGACTAAAAACTCATCGTCCTTCTACACCCTTTTTCCACTACCTGAAACGAAGATCCCTTTGTTGTTGAATGAGGCCCCATCCTCCAGGTTTTTACAGTCCTCAAAAAGGAACTCCCTGGAGAGTTGAGATTAGCCTTTGGCAACTTCTGGTTAGCAAAACCTGCTTGCCAGAGGTGAGCTTGGGCCTCAAGCTGCTCTGGGAGAGAAAGGTGAGGAGCAGAGAGAGTGGTGACCACTGTGTGTATAAAAGAAAGATTCTCATCATCTGGCCCCACACCAGTGGCCATCTTCATGCAACCCAGACCAGACAGGAAACATGACATACTGCACTGCAGAGAATTGTATCTGTGAATGGAAAAAGAGAGGTATGTGGGGTCACGTATGCATGTGCACACCTATCTGTGAACCAGGCAACCACTAGGCTGTGGGCTTATGTTTGTGTGTCTGTCTTGGCTTGGGATATGAAAGAAGAGTGCACTGCAGAAGACACTGGCCTGTGGTGAAAGGATCTTCTAAACCTAAACGTGCCCTGCAAGGCCCATGAGGGTTTATCCATCTGTGAAGCTGAGGGCACATGAAGCTTTGGAAGAAGGCAGGCATATTTTTGGCATCCATGTCTGGCCTGTTGAATGGACAAGCCATGCCAAACAGGCACTGCAGCTACTGTGGGGTGGTGTAAACAGCTGCAAGGCTCAGGTTGGAGGGGGTGATTTTTCCTTTTGTGGAGTGAGTAGTTTGCTTATCTGGGTATGGAGGCTGTGGGATGGGTGTTCCTGTGGTGTCACACCATCTGCAAGTGTGAGGGTGGTACCTCAAACTTGCTCACACTCAGCATTGCCCTCATTCCACTCCCGCTCTGACCCAGGATGGATCCTCTGAAACTGGGACACTGGTGTGGAGGCTGGTTTCATTCTGATGTTGCTTGGGTCAACGATTTGAGTTACTTTTCACCAAGTAGTCCATGGTATTTCTACTGCAGATTTATTCCTATTCCTAGTTTCAAAGTGATCTGTGGACATGAGTAGACCCTGAGAGTGGTATGAATGATCTGTTTGGGTGTCTGAAAGTGGAAGCTATGGATCTCTTGCTAGTGTCCCAAGATGACAGGCGCTACTCTCTCGCTCTTTTGCTTCCCAGTAATAGTTACAAACTGGTCCCCATGTATCTGAACACTGCAAACTAACACCTGATCCCTCCACCCTTGTTTCTGCACCTATTGCTTTACCAGCAGGAAGTAGGACGTGGTTTGGGGCTTTTTATTCTCGGCCTCGCTAGCCCTTTCGATACTTCTGGGCCTCGTCTCAGTCTGACAAGGCAAGTAAGCAGCAGCTTCCTGTGCAAAGGTGAGAGGGAGAAGACTGAGAGACCTCGCATGTACAAGAGGAACGGCTCTGTAGCAGAGCTGCTGGGCTGGAGGCACCTCTCCGCTTGTGTCAGCAGGGCTGGCTGACACCTGGACATGCACTAATCTAGGATATCCACCTCCATCCCTCTCCCTTTCCCCTCTCCCCATTCCTCTCACTGTTTGACGTCCAGCATCTTCTTCCATCCAACCCCACGACCTGGTTGCCGGGAACTCTCTTCATCTGGACTGCTTGGTGCCCGGAGCTGGAAGGTAAAGGGGGTGATGCCAGCTCTCGCCTATGAGGGGGTGGCTGATCTGAAAAGCGTCTTGGAAGGAGTTTCAGTCTGACAAACTGATTCTTGCCGCTGCGGAGGGCTGAGCACAAACTTATCTCTCTGTTTCTCCACAGCCCTCTCAAATCATACCCCACATCTCACAACCACGCCACCTGCTTTCTTTCCCTCTCTTTCCTTCCCATTTGTCTGTTAATGCATTGTCGTCATGTTTTTCTTCCTCTGAACCTAATCTTTTATCACAGGAGGAATAGATATTATGCCTCAGCTCTTTATAAACACTCTCTTCTCATTCCCCTGGCAGACCCAACAGGGTCCAGCAGCTCTCTGTCTTGTTTTGTTCAACTCTACCTGGCCTTCAGACTTCCTGAGAGGTGCAGGCGGTCCCTTCTCCTGTGGGCAGAGGCAGACCTCGAGGTATGGGTGTCCGGGTGGGTGGGAAGAAGGGAAAGCTTGGATGAGAAGTCCGTAAGCCCAGTCTGTCTAAAACGGAGCCTGACTGTACAGGCTTTGTAAGACAAGGCATCTCCCTTGGTGCCACAGGTGGACGAAGAGTACTTCAGAGTTTCCTAATTTTCTGCTACACAAGAAAACAGGTCTCCTTCCAAGGCAGTGCAGGGTCTACTTGGCAAGGATGGTGCATAGTTTGTGCATGACTATGTAATATTTTGTGATATGGTAACTTTTCAGCACCTGGTAAACTCCTTATTCTCCTGATTTCCCTGCCCTGTCCCAAACAAGACCTTCAAAATCTTCCTCCTAAGCCATGAGCTTTGCAACTAACTTTTGTCGGTTGCAGGCAGAGA
The DNA here is from genome assembly GCF_000710305.1 of Buceros rhinoceros silvestris. Classification (NCBI taxonomy): domain Eukaryota; kingdom Metazoa; phylum Chordata; class Aves; order Bucerotiformes; family Bucerotidae; genus Buceros; species Buceros rhinoceros. The sequence continues at coordinate 8,956 of NW_010414032.1, forward strand.
CCCCTCTTTACTCAGCAAGCACCTAGGGCTTACAAAAAAAAAAAAAAAAGAAGCAGCTCTTCAAAGTACAAGCCATATGCAACTGAGGCAGCACTCTCTACCTGAGTCAGCAAGCAGCCTGAAACAACACATGCGGACTGCTGTGCACTCACACACACATTTCCAGAAGGCATTAGTCTCGCAAACAGCCTATCTGTGCTGCACTGCGAACAGTTTCAGTGCTGAGCAAAGCACCCAAGGCAGGGAAACAATGAGGTGCTGAGGGAAAAGCACAGACACCGGAGAGGAAGAGGAATGAGTTTCTGAGCCTGCAAGATTGGCACTGGCTTTGAGCCCTGCCCTAGGACAGTGGATGCCTCCTATGAGATGACATCTTCCTAATTTGTATTGCTGAGCCGTGTTGGGGGGGCATCTTCTCTCTTTCAGCGTGTCACCAGTACAGATGAAGCCCATTTTGCTGCTTCTGTGTCACCTTTGGCTGTTCAGCCTCACACCTCTCTCACAGTCATCAGACTCAGCACAAGGTAAGAAGTGATCCCCTTCACCCATGCCAGCTGGGCAAGCAGGGAGGGGAGTCATCCAGAGAAGTGTGTGCGCTGTGGTGTATTGCTGTGCAATGTTCATGTTGTAACGTACAGCCGGAGGAGGCTGCAGTAGTTACAGGTCTCTTATGAGCACATCAAACTCCAAGGACATAGAGGAGTGAGTGGCTCAGCCCTTCTTACTTGGAGACAGTTATCCATCAGAGGAGTCAGCTTGTAGTTTGGGATGGGGCAGAATTGTCTTGGGTGGTGGTTAATGCCAAACATCGTTGCTAATTCTGGCATGTTGCTGTCCATCTCTTCTATGCTGGCAGGCACCTCCAGCCTAACTTGTTGGTATGACTCGCGGGCAGCTCTCTTCTGCGACTGGAACCCAGGCAGGGACCTGGTTGAAGCACCATGTCAGCTGGATATTTTATCAGATTTTCCTTTTTGTGACAGGTAAGTGACAGGAAAGGCTGAGGAAAGCCAGTGCTTTGAATGAAAAGTGTCCTGGAAAGTTTACCACTTAAAAATGTAGGCTTCCACTCCCCAGGCCAGGTGTAGTGCAGTCATAGAGCCAAGAGCCTTAGTCTTGAACTCTGTCTCTAATCCAGTGTGGGCTGAGATGCTGGCCAATGCTCAGTGTTTGTCATCTGATGGTCCCAAACTGTCTAGCACAGTCCATCTTCCAAATCCATAGCTCGCTCTGTGCTTCATTTTCTAAAAAATCCCTCTTCATTGACTGAGAGGACCCTCCTGACTGAAGAAGGCATTTTCAATGGAAAAGGAGGATGGGGGCATAGAAGGGTGTAATTAACCCATTCACCCATTGCCAAGATGAGCTGAGATTTTGCACTATGAGTGATAATCAGTGAAGGAAAATACTGTTTTTCTTATCTCCCCTGGCCCTTTCATCTCTCGCAGTTCATGATGTTTTCCTCTCCCACACGTCTGCCAGTAGAGGGGTAGGTGTGTGGCCAGGACCACTGTCGGGGCTGGCTGAGTGTCTGTGGTCTCCAAGTATGACACCTCCAGCCAAGAGACTTACCAGACTACCCCAGGGCTTCCCTGGTGCCTGTTGTAAAGAGAGGCTCAGTGTGATTCTGGCAGTGGGTGGGTTGCTCATGATTGTTGTAGAGACACCTCCAACAGGGTGAGATGGGCAAATACATTCTAGGCCCTAGAAATATATTCATGGACCTAGAAAGCCAAAGCATATATGTGGCTCCATGGGTGTGAATCACAGAGACTGGTGCTGGAATTTGAGCTGGATTTGTAACTGTGCCAGGATCTAGTACCCTACCTCTCCCCACCATCAGCAAGTCTCAGGCTTGATCTGGCCTTAGAGCTGGAGCAGACAGTTCAGTCTGATGATCCCCCTTAACTGCAACCCCAGGGATGCTCTCCTACCTTGTCAACCCTTAAGTCACAGCTTAGCTTAGGCTGCCCAGCCACGCTTGTCAAAGCAGGAGAGATGATGTAGTGCTGCCAAGTGTGACATAAGTTTTTGGCTGACTGGGATGTCACCTGGTTCAAAAGATATACCTCACTCAGTATCTGGGATCCTATAAGACTGTTAGGGGCTTGAAGGAAACTTGTAAACCCTAGAGGGGCTGAAACAGGCACCTGTCTTCCAGGGCCACATTGGGGAGGTTGTGGGCAGCAGGTGTGTTCGGGCTCTGCATGCCCTCTGATATCAACAGGAAGCAGAGGGTAGAAAGAATATTTTGTGAAGACTTGGAAACTAGAAACCTACTGTTATCTTTGGCTCAAAATAACTGGGATACATTGATTCTCCATACGCCAGCACGTAAAATTTGTTTGAGTGACACAGTGGGGAGAGGAAGTGGGTTATATCCTTGCTGTAACCCATTCAGAAAATACAGGAGGATGCAAAATGATTTTGAAGGCTTTAGTGTTTGTTGCATAAAGTTTGACTAAATACAATGCAGCCTCCACAGGTCGTTGGATTTCTTCAGCTTAAACTCCAGGTTATCTCCCTTACCTAAAAAATTCAAGGAGCACTGTGAATTACACAAGGCAGAACACATGACAGGACTGAGGAGATGCATTAAGACCTTCAGCAAAAACAGTAATGTGAGTAATTCATCTGGGATGTTCTGGCTAATGATGAGTTGGAAAGGATTTGTATGTGGCTTTTGTGTGCATAAACAGTGTGACACCCAGGAGCAGTATAAAAAAGCCCAAACCTAATCCCTGACTTCACTTCTGGAGTTGGGCTTGATGTTGTGTGTTGTTGATACACATCACCCCTGTGGGTTCCCCTGCAGGAGGGACTGGCTTCATTGTGAGCTGGGCCACGCTGTCCTACGCATAAGATGTGTAGGACAGACACATCACATGCAATGTCCCATGTCTCAATTTCCTGGGTTTGCTCCTAATCCCTTTCTCTGGGAAGGGATGGACATCACCCCCAGCTCTGAGGTCACCTCTTGACCTCATTTTCCTTGAAGGGGTCAGTACCATCTTCCAGATCATTAACTACCGTGAAGTCTAGTTAGATGTGTCAAATGCAAGACACAACAGAAACACATCGCTGGAGCTAATGCTGATGCAAATCCTATAGCTATCATTCTTTATTTACATCTGTCTTTTTTTAGACTCATTACGTACTTCTTTCAGTCTTATCCAGAGTTACTGCAGTCCTTGTGTTTTCAGAAAAAAACCCACCCAAATATGAGCTAATTCTCCTTTTTGATAAAGTCACAACCAGTTCTAATGACAGCCAATCTTTCTTACATTTGCACATCATGTGCAAAGACAAATTGCAGGGTTGGTAAACAGCTCCCAGATCTTTTCTTTCTAATCAAGCTAATTCTTCTATTTACTACTGTGTGATGTATGTGGCCCTACAGTATCATTGCACTTCAAGAGTAATGTTTAATACCAATGTCGTATCGATCTTACCAATGAACACAAAATGTTTCAGTGAAAATATTTTTTCTTAATAAATGTCACTCACAGAAAGTAACTTTTTTCCTGCTTAGTCAGCACATACAGCAATCCTAGCAAACTAGCATATCACAATATTTTGTGCCCCTCTTGCCAGTGAACAAAAAAAAAATCCAACCACATGAACTATAAATCTTTGGTTCCTCACTTATGACTGAGGCTTATGCTTTTCATCCACAAATATTGGCCGTGTTTATTGTCAAGTATTCCTTATATATAGGCAATGTTTGGAAATATGAATGCTTATTGATGAGGCTTCAGTGTCAATAATGGCAAATTTTCCTTGCAGAATCAATGCTTCACCGTTTCAGACAGTCTTAACCTGTCTGTCCGCTGCCAGATTGGAGAGAATAGGTCTATACCTGTGAAAATAGAAAATTTCAGTCCACTTGCAAACAGTGAGTACTCATGTGTCTTGCACTCTCTAAAGCTTCCCCACAAAATGATAGCTAATTTCTCTTCCCCATCCACCTCTATGCAACATTCATAATTGATTTTAGACTTACGTCTTGTCCCTTGATGCAACTAGCACACCTGAACCGCGTTGACTCCTGCCACTTGCACCTCTAACGTGCAGTGTCATGACAGCTGCCTCCAGTCGTGTCCTGCACTGCCCTGTCACTGTCTTAAACAAGAGTGATTTGCGCTGGGGGTGCTGGCTTCAAACAGGCAATGATAGCTCAGCTCACCTGAAAAATGCATACTACAAGAAGGAGGGGAATTCTTGCTGCTCTTCCCATGACCCTTCTACCAGACATGTGCTTCCACTCTCCTTTAAGCCAGCTTTGAGATGCATCAGTCTTTGCTGAAAGAATTCAATTTATTAATCCAGCAGAAAAACAACCGCTTAAGTCATTTTATTGCTGGATGTGTGAGTTTACCTGGCTCAAGGAGACATCCAATAGGGCTGCTGCAAGGTGAGGCATAAAAAAGCATGGCAGGAGTCAGGGATTGGGAAGTATCAGCCTAGACAGTCTGTTTATCTCCACCCCCTGTGGCTGTAGCTCTCTGAAAGAGCAGCTGGGAAGCCACTGTCTCCCCAGCCATGCTCCATTCTTGTCCATACATTTGCCTGGTAGACCACCCCTACAAGATAGGATGCATGGCCATATGGGACTGCCTGCACGGACTGTAGGGGCCACTCACAGGCTCATAGGAGGAGCTGCCTTTAATGTAGTCCAGAGACAACAGGCCTTTTGCCGTCGGTGACAGTGGGGAAGAAGGAGGAATGGAGAGGAGGAGCTCACTAACTGTTTCACGTGGCTGTGGCTGGCTGGAATCTGTGAGCACAGCCAAGATACAAACCCAGCTGCAGTGGGGTTTGTGGTGGAGTCCCATAAGTTACGGATAGACAGTGCGGAGTTATCAGCCCTGTTCCTTCTCTCTTTCCAGTAAAACTGAGGCCTCCAGGAAATCTTCAGCTGGTTAGTAAAACTGATAACAAGTACAACTTAACGTGGAGCCTGAATATTTCCTCTCACTATTTGGAAGGGAGGCGGGAATACCAAGTGTGGTACCGAGCCACACATCAGTCCTGGGAGGTGAGTATGGAGGTGGGTACTGGGAGCTGTCATCCATAAGAATCCTGGTTTTCTTTACATCACCCAGGACTTACTTCTGGGCCTCCCCTCAGGATGAAACGAGTTTTGGTGAACCTGGAGACTGCATAACAGCCTCCCACCCTTTCATCTGTGTCACCTGCCGGCAGTGTTTGGTGATGACACGGAGACAGACAGGATTCCTATTTTACTGAGTGCTGTCACAAGGAAATCCAGACAGCTCCAGGACAGACATAAAAGGGATGAAAAAAGCAAAGCGAAGAAATTTTCTCCAGGCTGAACAAGCAGTGCACGAGTTGTAGGGATCTGAGACAGGTCCTTTCTGAGGGCCTTGGAAGATCTGGATACATGAGATTGTAAACTAGGGTGTTAACGATGCTCTAATTTTTCCCTACTCACAGGAGGCCACGAACGTCACCATTATGCAGGACCAGATGTGGGTGGAGTTTGAGACTCTCTCACCCAATTTGAAATACGAGGCAGCTGTCCGTGCAAGGCCAAAGGCCTCAGAATTCTGCAATGGTGTGTGGAGCGACTGGAGCAAGACCATACTGTGGAGGACACATGCTGACAGTAAGCATCAGAGACATACAGTCTGAAGGGAAAATGGGGACTCAGGGAAAACAAGGTAGAAGGGCCAAAGCAGGATGAGAAGCTGGAGGAAGATGGGAACAGATGATTGTGTTGACCAAAGAGTGATAGAAAGTTTGGAAACAAACTGTCCCTTCTAATCTGTTAGCTCAGGCTGGCTCAATAAGGCTTAAGGGCAAAGACCCCCCCCTCACCCCAGCAGAGACCCTCTGAAGTCAGGCATAAGTCACAAGATGTAAATCAGGGTCTGCTTCCCCAAAGCAGTGAGGCCAGATGTCCGATCTGCAGAAGCAGTGGCCAGGACTTTCATTTTCCCAGCTGCTAGTGTGACCTAGGAACATATATCCAGCTTTCTAAAATGGACCAGTTCATCGGAGCCATTGATCAGTGAAACGCAGCGAAACAGAGCATTCATCTCCTGAACCAAAGGACACCTGAGCCTAGGAGCAAAGTCTCGTGGAGAATGAGACTTACACACATGCTAAGTCCCTTCCAAAAAGGTCTGCTGAGACTTGCATCAGTCATTGCCATGAACCACAGCACGGAGGACACCTCCAACCTTTAAAAATAGTGCCCTGAGCAAGTCTCTTTGGTGAGTCATCTGCCGTGGTCTCTGTCATTTCTTTTCCAAAAAATAAGCAGATAGAGGTTATTCCTTCTCATGTAGCCCCAACTCTGCCCTTCCTCAGCTCCTCCCTGTTGTGCCTGGTGCTGGTATAAACAGAGGAGCTATGTTTAGAAAGGGCACTGTGTTGCTATGGTGACCAAATTTTGACAGTGTGTGATGTCAATGAATAGGATACAGCCGCAACCAGTTGTCATAGCAACCAAGACCCAAAGATAAACAGGGTACCAGAGGCTGAGGAGACAAAGTGATCTGAGTAGCATCTCAAGGACAGGCAAAGAAAGAATGCCCTAAAAATGTCTCCTTTTCTTTTTCTCTGCTCCCTCACAACTACTCCAGAGATGCTCTGCAGGCACAGACCAAGGAACACTAGGGATGGAGGGACATGCGGGGTCAGACAAAGGAGACAGGCACCAGAATAGCAAGACCAAGCAAAGGTGCACTGGGGAGATGTGTGTGAAAGAGGCAGATTAAGAAAAGTCTGAGATGATGCCAGACAAGACCGAGGAGAGCTGGCAGTGCTGGCAATGTGGGAACTTTCTCCTAACCCTACAGTTCAAGTACTAAAATATGGTGGAAAGCTGTAACCTTCCTAGCCTCCTAAAGCTTTCCTACACCTCTTCAAAGAAGCTAGCTCCTTGACCATAGTCCTTCTCCATCCTTGGTCCTCCTGCCTTCTCAAACACCTATGACCCCTACGACTCTGTCTCCCCCACAGACTCATAATGTTGTTTCAAGTCTCCAGTCTCATTTAAGCTGATTTTAGGACTCCCTGATTTCCTTTGCAATGAGACAGACTGGTTGATGGATACTTCAACCAGAAGATTGCCAGTAGGCATCTCTCTTGTGGCAACCGCTAGCTGTGGTGGTGTTATGAACAGGGAGTTCAAGCTGCTCAGCGCAAATTATCTAGTAAACAATGCCAAGTAGACTCTGAAAACCCTATCAGCTCAAAGGTATCCTACACAACACAGCAGAGCTTATTTAATCTGGCCTGTGTTTTGTGATTTAATGTAACAGTACAATATTATATAAAATTATAATAAAATCCCTGAATATTATAATTTAATATAATTTCCTATTATATAAAAATATAATAAAGGCCTACTCTGATCATCTCGAATAGCCATGGAAGGGCTGCAGCTCCTGCCTCCAGAATCCTAAGTTTTCACAGCAACTGCCTCGGTCTCTCTCATCTTACAGAAACATCTCGGCCAGTCCTGCCAGCTCTTATAGTCAGCACTTGCATCTTTGTGATCATTGGGACTGCCTTCCTTATTAACTTACGGACCCTGAAATGGTAAATGAGAATTAAGTTTTACTCTCTATTCCTCTCTTGTGTCTTGTGCGTCTTCTCAAATCCTGGGTTATTTTTCACTTGGTGTAACTCAAAAGATAGAGTGGCTTAAAAATATGGTTTATAGCCCAGCCTTTTGAGGCTGACATTTGCCTGGGGAGATATATCACCACTCAAGATGATGTGTTTTCACCACCATCGTTGTATTGTGCCGTGCTCCTGTGACCCGGTGCCATACCCTGGCTGAATTAAAAACAGCTGCCTCAGCGCTTCTGTTGCCCAGAGATTAGAGTGGTGTTCCCTGGCAGGGATGCACCAGAACTGCCTTTTAAAACTCAAGGCACTGGATTGAGGTCTTCCTCAGTAGACAAGACCAAGCAAGCCTAGATATTTCTAATTTCTCATTTAAATACTCCAGCAAGAGCTCAGGCAGGACATGGTGACATTTGGTCTGTAGGCAAAACTCCTGTGTGAGATACCGCTGGTCTATGCAGTCCTAAAGTGTCTCATCACATGCTGTAATCACCTACATGGTGATTTAAAGATCTCTTTGACAGCATCACTACCCAGACACTGCTGTTATTCAGGACTGAAAGTGCCTCACAAGGTTACCCTGTGCAATAATACGGTGGGTGACTTGTCAGCATGGCAAGGTTAGAAATTGCCACAGGTTTTCTTATCTGAGGACAAGGACAAAAAGCAGAGTGCTGATATTCATGGCAGGGAGCAGAGAGAAATACTCTCAGGGATGAGGCAGCAGGGGCTGGATGGCTCCTCTGTAAACAAAGAAGGAGAAGCATGTTGACAGAAGATAGATACTGAGAAAGTCCTGGTCACTGTGTTTTACCTTGGGTCATACACAAAGGTGAGGAAGTGCTAGCTATGTGGCATGGAGAGAGATAAAAGGGCCTTCTTTCTCCACAGAGTATAATTAACCTGGGGGAATTGGATGGAGGATAATGCTGAGGTAAAATCTAAGGAAGGATTACACAAGTGAATAAAAATAGCGTCTGCAATGATGTAAGGTAGTTTATATGCAAGAACTAGCAAATTCTGATGCTTCAGAGAGTACACTGATTGCCTCCAGAGGTCAGGAGGGTCTTTCCTCAGAGCATCCCACAGCAAAGCTTCAGCAAAGATCTGACAAGATCAGTCAACCTCTCTGAGGGACTGAGGAGCAGATTAGATCACTTCATGCTGCCTCAGGATGAAAACACACCAGTTCCAGTGAAGTAAAGGCCTCTGGACTGATGCACATTGTACTCAGATGGCTTGCACAGCCAGAGTGTCCTAGTTATACCATGCAACTTCCTGCTAACAGGGCAGAGAGCTGTGGCACAGCTTTGCCAGTGATGGTCCCACTCAGGCCATGTGGTCCCGTAAGTCATTGCGGTAGGAGCAAAGCAAAGATGGGGAAGCTCACAGCAGCTGGAGCTTGGAAACAGGGGAGACCTGCCCAGCTTGTCATCAGGACAGGAGCTTAAGGCGTCAGGTGGAGGGGATAAGGTGACCAACCAAGGCAGGGAAGAAACCAGTCAACTGTTGGTTGTGTTTCCCCAGGGAAAAGGCTGAGGGAAGTGTATTTTCCAATGTTGATTTAACTGCCTCATCTCTATAATTCTTATCCCTCAAATACCGTGTTTCAGGCCCTCAAACTTGTTCTTATTTTACCTCTTCCCCACACCAGGGTAGTACCAATGAGCTATGATGCTTTCTTCTATCCCAGTGCCAGACTGGTCAGGATCAGGCCCTGATTTATTCCCCCTTCTCATTCTCTTTTCCCAAGGTTTAAGAAGATCCTGAAGATTCACATCCCCGACCCTGAAAAGTTCTTTCCCCCACTCGTTTCAGTTCACGGAGGTGACATTCAGGTATGGGGCTGGGGAAGGACCCATGTGGTTATGAGGGAGAAATGAGGGGAAGGAGGGTCCAGCTGCATATGCCCAGGACAGAGAGCCAGCTGTCAGACGTACATGTGCATGTACGACACATGTGCCTGTAGCACCAGCTGCTGGGTTTTCCACTTTCTTATTTTCTGACCTTCTAAAACCTGACACTTGGCTGAGGCATCTGTAATTACAGAACCAAGAAACGACAAACCATGCAAACCTCAGCACCATGCACCCCCAACAGGGAACCTGAGAGAAAACAAGGGAGGGAGCTTGGCCTCTCTTATTCCCTTCTACCCCACATCAGTCCCCGCCTACCTCCCCTAGTACGCCCAGCTCTTCCCCAGATTTTCTGCTGTGATGCCCTTCTCTTGACTGTGAGCCTTTCCTCTGCTCCTAATGAGAATTGCCATCACTCTGGATGGCAATCTGCTGTTTTCTGCATTCTTGTTGCCTCTTTC
>NW_010414032.1:19015-19528 GCF_000710305.1 Buceros rhinoceros silvestris
TCTTTCCCTTCTTTCTCCACCCACACTTTCTCCCTTCCTCTAATCTCTCTGTGAGTATGGGCAGCTGCAAGGAGACAATTACCATTCTGTGCAGTATCAAAGGGAGTGTCAGATGCAAGACGTGGGAGGTGATCCCAAGAGGCATCTTGCTTTAAGAAGGATGAAAACAAACTGCAGAGGGTCCAGAGAACAGCAAAGCTTTGGAAATGCCTAAGTGCAAAAAGCCTAAGAAAGCTTAAATTACAGGGGAAAAGTGCATAGTAGGGGGCAGGGGTGTGCGGCAAGCACTGAATACACCTGCTCAGTGCAGAAAGGACTAGAAAAATTGCCTTTACTGGCCACAAAGGCAGTTAAGTTGGTTGTTATCAAAACTAGTTTATTTTTAAGGATAATGATGCACTGCAGGATGTCACTCATAGTGAGTGTGGAAATCTAGGCACAATGGGCCTGGAAGAGCACTTTAAATAAATAATCTGCATAAGGCCATGTAGATGCATCAGAAACCGGTTCAGC
>NW_010414032.1:19643-25369 GCF_000710305.1 Buceros rhinoceros silvestris
TAAGAACAGATTGCATGAGATGCATCTCAGTACTGCTTTTCATGTTTCCACCTTCACTTCATTTTATGGTCTTATAATTTATTTTCTTCCTTTCACTTTAATCCTTTAATCCCCCCTCCAGAAATCTCAAAACATATGGTTGCAAGATCATCTCTTGATTGCCAAGTGACAGAAAGATATGCTCTCTCTGAAAATACTGCAAATGAGACATCATGAATGTGAATTTCCCTCCCATCCACGTCCGGCAACTCTTGCTTGGACCAGAGGAATGTCACTTGAATGCTGTGGGCACTCAGGAGAAAAAGCCCTTGGTTCCTCACTGAGTGTTATATTTTGGGTGTAACAGTGTCTCTCTTGTGTTTCTTCCCCATCAGAAATGGCTCTCCTCCCCATTCTCCACATCTTCCTACTGTGTGAACAGCACAACCCCAGAAATCTCCATGCTTGAGGTGATGCAGAAAAATGACCAGGAATCCCAGTTTCTACTTTCTAAGGGAACCCTGACTCCTGATCCTCCCTCAGAAACCAGTGGGCACTCTGTATCCAGCTGCTTCACCAACCAAGGCTACTTCTTCTTTCATCTTCCCAACTCCTTCGAGATTGAGCCCTGTCAGGTCTACTTCACCTATGAGCCTTTCACCCAGGAGGGCAGTGACAGCAAGAATGGTGAGTCTTGCCATGCACTCCCTTCCCCAGATCTCTGCACACTGGCAGAGGACATGCCTGTGTTGTCACACAACTTCCTTCACTGCATCAAGACGACCCAGGGCTTTCAAAATAGCTCATTCATGGAAGAGACGGAAGGTGAAAACCAGCAGGCCATGGCTATTTCTGGGGCACTCCAGTCAAGTGAAGGCATCTCACCAACACCAGTTCTGAAACAGGATGAGAAAGTGATGGAAAATGCAGCTTTACAACCTGCTGAGGCCCTGTGCCAGCTAGACACTGACTTTTCTGACCCACTGGAACTGCATGACAGGGATACTATTGATGTAACGGAGGGGAACGGGAAGGCAAGCCCTCTGATGGACCCCTGTACACCAACAGCACATGCTACCTCTTCTTTCTCTCAGCCTCCACCTCTAAGACAAGGGCGGGATGAGGATCCGTGCAGAACAGCCTTCTCCAGCCAGGTCACAAACACTGGTGCCTACCTTTCACTGAGAGACCTCCAAAGCCAGTACAGCCATTGTTCTGTCTAGTATCTGCCAGGAGGAAACCCAGGAGTGGGAAGGGCCTTATTTACAGGGAAGGCTAGATGGACAGCTTTTCTATTGAGGACATGAACGTGACTTCAGCATCAAACCCACTGGGTCTGTTCTTTAATGAGGCTGAAGAACACAGTTACTCTAGAAGGATGCAAAACCAGAAAAGGGATAGGATAGACAAGGTGTAAATTCGTGGATGGCTACTTGGGTAGCACTAGTTCCCAAGGTAAAGCGTTAGTGAAACTGTCTGCTGGAAATGAGAGGACATTTTGCATGGACAACTGGACTAGTGGACAGTAAAGCTACACAGAAAGAATGATAAAGGCACATTAAAGCTCTTCAGTGGCTACAGACCTAACAGAGACATAGAAGCCTGATCCTGAGGCATACAGACCAACAAGGACTCAACCTTTGTAACCAAACCTGTTTTTCTGCTATTACCAGATCTGATGGCATAGAAAACCCTTCCCACACTGCTCAATCTGTGCCATCCTGAACTTCACCAGCTTGTTTCTTCCTTCCCAGGTCCCAGTAGGAGGCTGTGCCAGCACTTCCATGCTCTGCACCTTGGTGTAAAATAGCACTCAGTTTTGATGCTGAGCAGGCACATGTTGTCTTTGCCTCATCCCAGCCTGAAGACCTCTAATGGGAGGGAGAAATATCTGAAGAGATGGATATAAGATTCTGTGCAAGTAACACAGTAGCACTGCCGGTCAGTGCTGGGGCTGATTACGAAACGGATGAAGACATGTCCTCCTGACTGACGAATGGTGTAACGGTGTATTTTTCTGTGGTGTCCCCACTTCAGGTTTTATTCAGATATTATATTCTGAGCTACTCAGTCCAGCTTTAGACTCAAGTCTCTAAGGTCAGCTCAGAGCCACAACTGTGTCAGCTCTCTAAGCAGTGCAGTGTAAAAAGAACCCCCCATTACTGGGTTAAAAATACTGGGGAAATCCCCTCCCCATCCCCCCGCCTTCTTTCCCCCGGGTCTGATGATGGCAGTTTCCCATTCTTGCTGCAATATTTTTCATGAAATTGAAAGTCTCTCTGCCCTGCTGGCAAAATACAGTTATTTGACTACGATAAGCTGATTGCAGAATAGTTCATCCCACATCCTGTATTAGTGGAAAACTTTGCAACGGTGCTGCCCATTCCTTCCATTGCTCAAGGGAAATCATTGCCTAATTAGCAGCAAAGATGCAGTGAATGAGCCCAGAAAACTAACGCACGAATCAGCACCTTTGCTGAAAATAAAACCTCAATCCACTCACACAGAATGAGGATGGCAAAGACCACTTTTTTCGCGCCTTTTTCCTCTGCATTTGCTGATCTTCATAGAGAAAAAACAGCACATTACACAAGAAAAGTGGCAAGGCAAAGGAAGACTGAGCTGTTCTGGTTACATCCATCCCTGCATTCAACATCTGTACTCTTTGTCTGCTTTCTTGTCTTATTTCTGGACTATTCAGCAGTGGGAAAATACCAGCCCTGTGTTAAAGATCTTATTTTTGAAAAGTTCTTATATAAAAAATGTTAAGGATATTGAACTCGTTGGTACTTCTGTCACCCATGTGATTATCATCCAGAATGGATTCCTCCCTTCCTCTGTCTGTTCAAGCATCAAGCTTCCCCTTTGTCCTGTTCCCACACTGTTACCTGACCTTGCATTATTCAGCCCAAATGTCATTGTGAGTCCCAGCTACAGGGTCACCCACGGGCTTTCACCCCAAAAGAGCTGCTCAAAGGAGTTGAGGCTGCCTGCAGCTGAGAGGGCTGGGGGAGCTATACCTCTTCTCTCATCAGCTTCTTCACTACCTGCATCACAATGTAGACAACTACATTGCCACAGGAGACAGCAGGTGAAGAAGACCCCACAGCTTCCCAGATAAGGAAGCATGAGACTTGCTCAGCCATTTGTTGTGCTTTGAAAATCATCCTAGATGGACTTCAAAAAGAGACATTGGATACCTTGCCCCTGAAGGGCAAGGATTACGTGGGCCAAGGATCCTAGTTGTACTGATGGTTATCCTGTCCCAGTGTAGATCTTCATAAGCTTTTCAACTATTCTTGCTGCTGAGTACAAATGAAAACTTTGCATCTTTGTGAATAAAAGAAATATTAATGAATCTGAAGTGTTTCTCTGTCCTTTGGGGTGAGGGGGCGTGGGGGGGGGGGGCAGGTAGGAAAGATTAACAGCTTTTTTAAATAGAGGACTAAGCAAAAGTTTGCTCAGACCGATATACCTTTTGCCCTCCTTCCTACTACCTCCCTCAGCTACCTAAAACAGAAAGCAGAGTTGGAGTTGATCTTTCTGCATGCCCCCGAGGACCATCCTGCTGGCTCAGTATTTACCCCCTCCTTCTGAAAACGCTGACAGCTTTCAAACTGACAAGCTGTTAGCACTGCCTTCACAGCCACACTGGGTGTGAATGTGTGACATACTGCGGCAGGAAGTGCTCAACATCAGATCTGGTGATAACTGGACCTTTCTTCCAGGAAGACAAGATCATGTGGTCTGATATGGGAGTAACCCAGGTTGTGAATACCAAAGGCATATATCACTCTCAGTGATACAGAGTCCTTTATCTGCTGGGTCCCCAAAATCTCTTTGGAAATGTCACATGGGGAGCGCTTCTCTCTCAAGCCAATGTGAACACGTGTTGTGTGATTTGCAAAACCACATAAAGATCCTACAACAGTCCCCATGAGTGCCAGAGGCAAAGCTGAACACCAGCACTGTGTGGAAAATATTGAGCTAACAGCCACAGACCCGTGTCCTCTCTTTATCTTAAGCTCAGAGGCAGCAAAGCTATCTGCCATATCTCTCATCTCCCTCATTCCAAGATACTTCATTCATAAATAGGCAAATCATCTTCAGCCCTCTCCCACATCCCTTCCTTTATTTCACTGTGGAGAAGCAGAAAGTAAAGGGTACTTACAGTAAAGGAATTCCTCTGAAGTCAGATCTGATCAAGGTTTTGGGTTCTTGGTTGATTCAAAAGCCTGTGGTGATAGATGTGGTATACTCGCTTAGATAGATCAGATTGAGATTCTCTATGTTTTGTTCTGCTGAAAACCAGAGAAGGATAATGCTTCTTTCCAGGAAAGCTGGATACAAAAAAAAGTAAGTTTTCTGGCATTAGGAAATCCCCTCAGCTGGGTTCTGACCCACTGTGGCAAGCCCTCATAGCGTAAGCTTGGGAAAGTGATTTACAAATACATATATGCCTAAAGATGCAGCTAGTTCCCAATTATCTGGGGAAATTCTGGCTCAAAGTAACATTTAAAAGTGAAATCTGGTCTCTTAAATCTCTCAAGCAGTTCTGGAAATATTTGTTATTGTCATGGCATGCCTCAGTTTTCCATATATACAGCGAAGATCCAGTCAGCATAAACACACTGGCACATTCCCAGTCAAATTCTGCAGCTTTTCATCCACGTTTAACACTTATCTACTAGAATCCACCATAAGGAAACTACAGCAATAGCTTTTGGTCTTCAAGCATGCTCAGACTAAATCTGAACTGGTGTCAGAGCTGAAAATAGCTATTCCTTCCCAGCTGCCAAAAAGAGCCCAAATGAGCCCTGGCCCAAATGAGCTCCCCACCGGGTGAATGCCACTGGATGGAGCTCAGCCCCAGGTCAAGAGTCATCCGTGTTTCTGTTCCCTCCACCCATTTATTGACAGAATAACTCTATTTGCTCTAGCTGGAGCAAGATTGCTTTTCGTAAAAAATAAAGGGCAAGTACAGACCTGTGAGGCTGTAAGCAGAAGGTGGAACAGGCAAGGTACGTGAGGAGGACCTGGGACTAGAAGAATATCAGATGCTGCAGAAAGGAGTGAGTGGTGGAACAACAGAGTGAGGAGACCCCAGTGTCAGGAGACTGGGCAGCAAGAAGTGTAAGAAGACCAGAGGGAGTCTTGCAGGTTGGAACTGAGAGACACTGTGCTTTGCTTTCTTCTGCATGAACATTGCAGTAACTGGATCTTCTGTCTACTGCCATCTTCCCTCCTTCAAGAGATCTACACCTGCCAGCCAGCATCTGCTCCATCCCTGTGCTGGGGAGCACATACCCTGCATTTTGCCATTCCCTGCAATGGGACCAAGGAGGGTAGCCAAGAAGTACAGCAGTTGCTCAGCAACGCTCTGTCCCCCGAGGAGAGCAACGTAAGCTATCTGCACCAGCCTCCCTGGTTGTCTTCTCTGCACAGCTATAGGTGCTGGTATCCTGACTTTTTCCAGTTCCCCCTGGTCTGCCTGTGGATCTTCTCCCCCTTGCAAGCCTTTGAAACCTCCAGTTCAGAAAAGAAAAAAGGCATTGTACGGGGTGCACTGACCCATCGTGGCAGGACGGTGCAGGACAAAGGCCGAGCTGAAGGGAGATGGCATCAGGTTATCGATCATTGAGGAGACCTTGAGCTTGGGTAAATAGATGTCCTCCTCTCTCCCCCCTCCATGCATATGTGAGCTGGCTTTCGTCGGGGGGGTGGGGCCGGGTCACCCGGCCGCAGCA
>NW_010414032.1:25435-31776 GCF_000710305.1 Buceros rhinoceros silvestris
TGGCTTGCGTAGGGGGTGTGGGCCAGGCTACGCAGGCAGCAGCATGCTTCAAAGGTAGGTCTGCAGCTTCAGGGGAAACCCCAGTACCTACCATCAAATCTTCTAACAAAGAGGCTCTTCTGCTGCTGCTTCCTGCCTTCCTCCCCCCACCCCTCCATCTGCGGTTCTTTGCTTGTGCCTGCTCTTTCTGAAGGGATGCTGTCATAGCAGAGAAGTGCTCTTGCTCGCCTGGACTGCTCAACTTGCTTCACTGGGGAGGAGATCCTCCCCAGGGGTTGTGCAGAAAGGTGACCCGCAAGAAGCAAGGGAGGGCAATCTGTGCTGGGCTTGTCTGTAGTGCGTGCCTCTCTGGAAGGGCGCGTTAAAGCAAGCAGATGTGTAGTTGATTGTTTGAGTGCTGATGTTCACCCAGCTGGGTTTAATGTTCCAGAATGAGTTACGTGATGCTTATGTTCTGCAAGTGAGTTTCCATGTTGGAAGGCAGCCTGGAGGGCTTGGGGCTCAGTAACAGGGGAAAAAGCAAGGAAACAGAGAAGCTCACCTGCACCCTACTCTGTGAATGCTCCCTGGCATCCACATGGGCTAAAGTGTGCATGAGGCTAACCATGTCTTCCCACATCTGCAGCAAGTCACTCCCGTGCACTCATGCCTCCATGCTCACACATACCACTGGGCATGAAGACGACTCACAGACGTGTAGACAGGGCACAGACATTCTCCAAAACCTCTGTGCCCTCCCACACAGGTGCATTTACATCCCTTTTCAACCAGGGAAACACAGAAAACCTTTAGGGGCAGCCATGCACTAAGTGATGGCAGAGAAAAGGAGAAGGAGGGTAGGTGAGATAATCAAGATTAATATGGCTCTCTTGGGTAATAGCATTTCTTGCCATCACAGTCTGGGGAGTGTTCAGGGGGAAGCAAAAGAAGCAGCCTGGAGGTGACAATGGGCAAAGGAAGACAGAAAGTGTCCCCTGGCACAAGCAGAGGGTGGTAGAGAGCTGGACGTTATTCAGGTGCTGCTCTCACTAGCTCAGCTAGTGAATCAGTGCCACATGGGATTAGCCCTGGGATACACGGTCTGGTGGGAATGGCAAGGTTTGCTTACTTTCAGAGACCAAGAGCAAAACGGCACGGCAGGCAAAGTGCAACTTCAGGCTCCCAAGGCTGTGGCTGTTCTATGCAACTTCTATGGGCATTTGAGGTCACTGAATTTCTTTTGCATTGATTTCTAGGTCAGTAAAATATTAGTTTAAAAACCCCTCCCAGCCTGAGAGGACAACACTTTTGTCTTTAGAGTAATTAATTATTGTATTCATTTATGGTTTTGACAGAAGCAAGGCCCAGGGAACGGCTCTGAAAATCGAGAGATTAGCAGGAGGCATAGACAGGACAGTGTCCTGGAAGCCTGTCTCCCACTGAATTAGGAGGTTTTACTCGCATTTGCGCTCTGAGCAAAGTCTTTGACGATTAGCACACAGATCTCTTTCGGCTATAGATCTTGGGAGAGGAGCACAGAGAGGGCAGAGCACCTCTGGAGACAGATGTAAAGGGACAAAGAAAACACAGCCTGACCATGGTGTGCTGTGTCACTAGGTGCCCCTGATGGAGGCCGAGGAACAGGAGGAAGACGCCAACTCACTCTCAAAGGACGAATCAGAGACTAGCTCACGTGACTACCTCCGCTATGTGCCCCTTGGGATAACCTTTCTTTTGCTGGCTG
The DNA here is from genome assembly GCF_000710305.1 of Buceros rhinoceros silvestris. NCBI lineage: Eukaryota > Metazoa > Chordata > Aves > Bucerotiformes > Bucerotidae > Buceros > Buceros rhinoceros. Next base: position 27,159 of record NW_010414032.1, read on the forward strand.
GAGCTGCTGCAACAACCTGGTATTTCCTAGGTAAAAATTCAACGTTTTGTCCCCATGTAGGAGGTGGATGGGGTGTAGTCAAGGTGATGCCCAGCCCAAAGCATGTTAATGACTCTGAGTGATCTTTACAGACTCCTACTTCTACATATCAGCAAGGTAATCCAGTAGCATCTTCTGTTGGCAGACTACAGACCATGGCACCTGGAACCGGCCATCCTGCAGTTTTACTGTGGCAGCCTCCAGGTCCTCAATCGCCAGTACTTCCCAGACCTTGGGCAGGTGGAGTCCAGAGCCTTCTGGCTGGAGTCAGCTAAACTTCAGAAGATGGTGAGAGCAATTTCATGACCAGAGCTGGCCCTGAGGCAATTCAGTGAGTAGAAAGAGGAAGGGGTCAGGTACCCCCATCCAAGTGGCAGATCCGGTGGGTCTGTCCAGCAAGAGGGTCGAAACATAGGGTTAGCCATAGGTCCTTTGCCACTGTAACTTTGCACAATAGTTATCGGACAACATTCTCGTTGCAGCTGAAGGAACTGATTCGTGCCACAGAGCTGGGTCGATATTACAACTCGAGCACAGTGTATGCCTTTGGGTGAGTAGCACCCACAGCATATTTGCTGGTTCGTATGTGAGAGCTTCCAGTTAATCGTACTCTGGTTTCACTGAAATCTGACCATGACAAACTGCTGCAGTCCCACCATAAGCTCTAGGCTAGGCTGGACGGCCCAGATGCAGAATGGTTCCAGCATGACAGAGCTGGGGATAGTTTGATATTTATGTTCATCTGAGGTCATGATGAAAAGCCAAAACAACAACAACAAAAGAAAAGGCTTGGCTTTCTCAGTAGAAACTAAGCAGCTGAAAAATGAGTTTGTATAATTCAAGAAAGTCATTTTATGGCCTGATTCTAGGCACCAGGAGGGAGAGGCCAGAATGTACCATGGAAAAGGTGTTTCAGCCAGGAAGCCAGGTTCTCCTGGGAATAGGGTAACAGTGGAATGGGACAGATGTGGGACTACAACTTTGCAGGTCGTCACAGTAGATCAAGAAAGCAGGAATAACTTTTAAAATGGTGTATAGATTTGCTTCTGATTTTTTGCCATGAAAAACTACACCCCTAACTTAGTCCTTCACCTAAGTAAATCTCTAGTTTTGATATAACTCCATTTTCAACTGGGGAAAGAAAAGTTTCACTTGTGATTCTTCCTCTAGCTTTTAACTGAACAAAAGTTTGTTTCCACACCTCTTCCCCCTCCCCCAGCCAGTTTTCTCTGCCAGCTGCTTGAACAGAACTTTCACAGTCACAGCCTCCTGCAGCTTGAGCCTACCCAACATTAATGGCTTGTGGTAAGGTACCGAGTCATAAATCATCCACTTGTCATCACTGGGAGGTGAGACAATGAGTGTCTTTTCCACCCCTGGTCAGTAGTAATCAAAGGTCATTTCTAGTTAAAATGAAGCTACTCATTAGACCAGTCTTGATTAATTATCACATTAATTTGACCACATATGGTCATCACTAAAGCCAGATGGCATAAAATGGCTTCCTTCCCTAAAGGACTGAGCGTTAACTAGCACCACAGACATAGCAGCTGTCCTGTCCCACTCAGGGGGGTTCCTATGGCTCACAGCAGTGAGCTGAAAAGTCCACAAAAATATGTCTGACTTGTAGAAAAATAGTGTGGGGGACTAATATCTGGGGGTGCCTCTCCAGTGATGCTGCAGAGGAAGAGAGAGGATATTTAACATACTATTTCTCTGTTAGGGAGGGTGCTCTGACCTTCTTCTTCTGGTTTGCCCTCCAAATTCCCGAGAGTCAGCAGAAGGATGTGACTGCTGAGAGGGTGAGCACAATGCTCCACCAGGAACTCTCCACCAACGTCAACAGCTCAGGCAGCCTGTCCTACCAGACGGAGTACAGGGTCAATCCAGACTCGCTGGTTCTGCTGGGTGAGTACCAGCTGCACACCTGTGGCCTGAGCAGTTGTACATACTCTAGGATTTATAAGGTGCTGAAGGGAGGTGAGAAGAAAAGGTCAGAACTCACTACTGAAGGAGACAGGGGAAACCTGAAGAGGATAGGGAAAAAATGAGGACCTGGAGACACAACTACATGTATTTCCTCCTGACAGAACTGAAGTTTGATTGAAAGAAAGTATCCTTCCTTTGAAGGATTAAAGACTATTGGAGATACAGCTGACCAGGACCAGCTAGGTAACATTCATTTTTTCTCCCATCAGCTTTGGCTTCTGTGGAGTAAGATCTTACAGAGATCATGACTTTGATCAGCTCAGCTCAAAACCAGCAAGCAATTAGGTTATGTTTTCCTTTGGGAGAATAACAGAGGCAACATGCCTGAGTCACCAGTAGTCTTCCTCTGAGACAAAGCATTGTTGCCACTTCAGTTCTTGAAATATGACTCTAAGGGTTATTTATTGCTGCCCACAGTGAAGATCACAGCCTCTTTAAAAAGCCACCCCTACAGATCTGCTCTAAAATAGATGTTAGCTGAAGGACTAGGGATGTGTCTGCATTCCATTCATCCAAGTCAAATGCAATTTGTATTTGGTCTTTATAATCAGACAATTTTTCAGCCTGATCTGACTCTTTTTACACATCCCCAAACTTCATGGGTTTTAAAATGCGTTGTTTTTTCTCTCCCCTTGAGACACTCATTTCCAAATTTCTTCTTCCCATGAAATGTTACATTTCCAAGTTCTTTTTCCCCAGACACGTTGTCTTGCATTTTTCTAAGGTGAATCTTATTTTAATACATCCGACCCATATTCTTGTTAACTTTTTCCTCCACATCTCAAATGTTTTGTTTTAGGGGTAATTTTTTTGGTGTCCCCAAAGCAAATTTGATTTCCTCGAAATGATTTTCACTTCCTTGTCCAGACTATCATGTTAAGATCTTATTCTAAAGCTGCACTAGCATCTAATGAAGACGTCTCCTCCTGCAGTTACCATCAGTCATTTACTTATTCTAATGATTTGTTTCCACCATACCAGACCTTATGCTCAGCCAATTTAAATTAACTTTTTTAAGAAAGATATCATAAGATAATATGCTAAATGTTTCCAAGTCAGCCCACCTAACATTTTCTCTTTATTTACTCAATAATTTAACTTAAAAGAAAATAAAAACAATGGTGCTCTTCTTTTAGCTGTTCTCAGTTCCCTCTTATTCCCTTTGCATCTGTTTCACTGTTCCATTCATTTCAGCATACCACACTTCTTTCTATTTTGGAATTAACAGACCAGTTATAGTTTCTCCAGCTCCTTCTGCTTTGCCTAGTCCTTTTCACCTCCCTCTCTGGTCAGAAGCACAGTCTAGCATCTAAAGCAAGAGCCAGAAACCTCTTATACAGCTGGGACAGGATGACCTCAAGACAGTTACTTAACCTCTGGCTTCATTTGCTCTGTAAAATTGGAGTGGAAAAAATAGTTAGCTAATAGCTAGTCATTAGCACTTCATTGCTTTCTGACAGACTCATCTGCTGACCTGCTTATCTCTAAACATTAAATCTCACTTCAGCCTGCCTTAAGACAAAGAGCTGCAAACCACTGACTAGCACAGGAACCTCTCCAGTATCTCCAAGGCTTTATTTATACTAACAGCTACTCTCACCCCAGGACAGTAGCTTCCCCTTTTCCCCAGAGGGTTTCAGGACTTCCTTCTCCTTACAGGAAACTCAGGTTTTTTACCTTCAGATAAAAGAGTACCTAATACCAGCTCAGCATACATCCATCTCTACAGCACGTGAGCTTCTCCAGGAGCCTGCAGGATCATCTTTTCCACAACATCTGGTTTTGCCATGACAAAACTGCTCAGCTGTCCCCATAGAATTGCAAGCCCTGACCTAGGCAAGCCCCCAACAGCAATTCTCACACCCAATTGACCTCACAGTGCCTTTTATTTTGGCAATTATTCCCAGTAGCACCTGATCTCTGGCCACTTCCAGTTCAGCTGGGAGGCTGGAGCAAAGCCCAGCTCTCCTAAAAGTGTTGTCCATCCTGCGACTGTTTTGCACATATTTGTAGTCCTTGCTGGTGAGTTTCTTGGTATCCCCTTTCTCTAGAGGTGGACTCTATAAGGATGTTGAGTAGCTCATCAATAAGTGGTCAGCGGAAGAGTCCTCCTTACCCACCCTCAGTAATCCCCATATTTTTCAGTAAGGGTTATTTAAACTGGGAGAGCAGGGGAGGAGTGAGCAGACGGTGAAGGCTCCAGGAAGTGGGGTTGTGTCCTGTGGTGTGGCCAGCAGACGGAGATGAGTGCCTGAAGCAATGTCCAGCCCACCTGGGAAGGGGAAAGAGATCCTGAAACAGCACACGAAAACAGGCAAGGAAAAAAGGCAGAGAAGCCCATGGTACGCTTGAAAGCATGAATTTAGGCTCTTGGATTTGGGAAAGAGGCCAGAGAGGTTTTCTAGAAAGATGGTGTGGGGAAGGCATGACTGAAACTGGTCCCTGAGAGCAGACAGAGAAGTACCTGGAGAACGTCCCATGATGAAGTTCTCAGTGAGGCATTTACAAAGGCAGAAAGGGAGTTATCACTTGCCGTATTAGCATTCGGATACTACCAGTTTTTCTTTCTGTTTACCTTCCTTTATATATA
>NW_010414033.1:0-207 GCF_000710305.1 Buceros rhinoceros silvestris
GGCCGGCAGGGCCCGAGACGCGCCGCTGGCTGATGCAAGGTCGGCGGCCGCGGCCCGCAGCGCTCCCCCTCCTGCTGCCCCAGCGGGTGATGTAACCCTGCTCCACGTTGCAGCACAAAATCCAGGGCTGCACAAGTCAGCGCATTAACGACTGTTTTCTGTCTGGCCCCAGACGAGCCCTCCCCACGGCGCGGGCTGCCCCGGCAG
>NW_010414033.1:431-861 GCF_000710305.1 Buceros rhinoceros silvestris
GCTGACAGCGAAGGAAAGCGATCTGTGCCGAACTTCAGAGAGTGGCTTTGTTTTCTCAGTGTAGCTCAGACCCTGCTGCACAGACAGGAGCACTGGCTTTGCTCTTCGCTTACATCCCGTATCCCATGTACACTCGTTTCTAGGCTAAGAGAATCATCGAATCGTTTAGGTTGGAAAAGACCTTTAAGATCATCAAGTCTAACCGCTCCCCCAGCACTGCCAGGTCCCCACTGACCCCTGTCCCTCAGCACCACCTCGACACAGCTGGGAAACCCCTCCAGGGATGGGGACTCCACCACTGCCCTGGGCAGCCTGGGGCAGCCCTGGACAACTCCAGCAGGGAAGAATTTGTTCCTCAGGGCCACCCTAAAACTCCTCTGGCCCAAACTAAGACCATTTCCTCTCATTCTGTCGCTTGATACTTGAGAGA
>NW_010414033.1:1041-2908 GCF_000710305.1 Buceros rhinoceros silvestris
CCACCTTGCTACAGCCTCCTGTCAGGGAGCTGTTGAGAGCCAGAAGGTCTTTCTTGAGCATCATTTTTTCCAGGCTCAACAACCCTCGCCCGACTCATGCTCCAGATCCTTCACCAGCTTTGTTTCTCTTCTTGTGACATGCTCCAGTACTCAGTGACATGCTCATGTCCTTGCAGTGAGGAACTCAAAACTGGACCCAGTATTCAAGGTGCAGCCTCACCAGTGCTCCCAGTACATGGGGACAATCACTTCCCTGCTCCTGCTGGCCACACCAGCACTGACACAAGCCAGGATGGCATTGGCCTGGACACGCTGCTGGCTCCTCTTCAGCTGTTATCAACTGACATCCCCACGTCCTTTTCCACTGGGCAATTTCCAGCCACTCTTCCCCCAGGCTAGAGCATGGCGGGGGTTGTTGTGACCCAAGGGTAGGAGCCAGCACTTGGCCTTGCTGAACCTCATACAACTGACCTTGGTCCATCAATCCAGCCTGTCCATATCCCTCTGCAGACCCTCCCTGCTCAAAGCTGCAGTTCCCACCCCGTCCAAAAAACCAGCTTGATCATGATAACATTCTGAACAGACAACTGGCCCATATGTCTATGCCATCACATGAGTACCAGCAACAGAGAAGCTCAGCAGCTCCTCAGACTATACTGACACTAATAAATCAGTATAGAGTGCCCTTGCTCTCCTTACATCAAGGCTGTTTCACATATAGAACCATCTCCCCTGCTCCTCCTCCACCTCCCCGATTATCTTAAACCCAGCACAGCACATTGCCCAAGGGAGAGTCCAGAGCTGCGTACTGTCCTCAAGTTTGGACGAAGCAAGGATTTATACAGTGGCATGATATGGTCTTCTATTCTGCACCCCACTCCTTACCTGGTAATTTCTACCATTCCGTATTTCTTTTACTTTTGCTATACCTTGAACTGACTTTTCAGAGTATCGTCCACAGTGGTTCTCAGATGTTTTCTTCCGTGGATGCTGCAGAAAAACATAAAAATACCATTATTTTCCTATTCCTACCAATACAACATGCAACAAGAGCAGCTGAAAAATTACTGAAGCTAAGCCTGAAAGATGCTCAATCTGCTATTGAATACACTTCTCCTAACGACCCTGGAAAGAGGAGCTTAGAAGAGGGAGGTAATGAGCAAACAAATAAATCTGTAAAGCAGTTAACACAACATTATTCACTGACAGAGACAGAGAAAGGGTAATGTCCTTTCTCATGAGACTAAACATACTTTACTATAGAACAGGGAAGACCAAAACTTTATTCTTAACCCTTTATAAATTGCTTCTCAGTGTCATCAAGAGCAAATCTGAGAAAGGTAAATCCTTCCACGTATCCATCATTTTTAGGGTAGAGTCAGTATAGGTCTAAGTATTTATGGAAGCATTTTAGTTATTTTTCATTTAAGGAAATAAATCCGTTCTGGACTTCATAGTACAGAGATACTTGCCAAAGGCTTTTGGAAAACTGAATTCTCTTTGCTCATGAAGTCTCCTTTATCTGCAGCTTTATTACTTCTTTCAGAGAGCTATCAAGTTTCTTAAAAAAACCTCTGATCATCCTGTTCTATCTCCCGTGAAGAAACACTCAGCTAACAACGCGGGCTTATCACCAAGAGTCGGGTCAAAACCTAGGTCATAACTTTTATGGGTCTTTCAAGTCTCAGGAGGCTTTAAATATTTTCTTTGAGCATGGGGAGATCTCTCAAGTAGACACAGAAACTACCAAAGAAATAGAAATCGCGAGGAGCAACAGCTCTGCCCTCCCGGGGCTCCAGCATGAGGCCAAGGCGGCTCTCATCAACCAGTTCAGTGCTTGCGGGCGCCAACCTGCCATGTCACTCCG
>NW_010414034.1:0-2601 GCF_000710305.1 Buceros rhinoceros silvestris
TTTTTGGCCTCCCTTCTGACAAACAAGATTTTCTGTAATTCCCGAGAAGGGCAACCAATGCAACAAAGCTGCTTGAAGGTTTCCCTCTGCTTTCAGAGGTTGGGAACATGACAAGACACAGAACAGGTGCCAGACACCCAACCACCACATCCCTGATGCCCTAAACCCTCCCAGGGATGCTTCTGCATCCCTGAGCCCCCTCCTCTCCAGAGGGGCTTTACAGACGCAAAGCAGGTGGTGGGTACCACCATCTCGCTGCACTTCATCCAGCACCGCACTCTGGCTCTGCCAGGTGCGATGAAGAAGCCAGGGCAGAAAGCCGCAGCTCTGAACCCTCCTGCTGTACTCTTTATCTGGGAAGATTATGAGGTTTACTGCTGCTTCTCTATTATCCTAAATAAAGCAGCCTTTCAAAATTGCTTCAGACATATTAGATCATGTACTTTTTACACTTCCAGAGACACTGGTTATAATATCTTTTTAACAACGCTGGGCAGAATCTATTTTCTTCTTCCACTGAGCTGAAAAATACTGTTTTCTCACGGAAGAAGAAAAAGGAGGAAGAAAAAAACGCTATTGATTTTGTTTAGGGTCAGAATAAAATATCATTGGAGTGGGTGTTGAAATCCTCAGCCACTAGTTATTTCCAAAGTGACAGTTTGGGCTGTGAAGATTTTTCTTGTGAAATAAAACAAAACAAATGAAACATTGTGTTCTTCTTCTATAGGTACAGCTTTGAGGTTTCCACCGGCTCCAGCTGGTTCCTGCTGGGTATATTTAGCATTTCAATCTCTTCTCTTCCCATTCCCATCCCTGCAGGAGGGGATGCTCATCAGCACCAAACCCTGCTGCCCACTGGGCATCACACCATGCCACAGGGCAAAGAGAAATGCTACAGGTGGGATGTGGAGGCACAAGTCTCTGAAACCCAAGTCTGACAAAAGCTGCCCCCTCCGATGCCCAAGGGACGCTGTCGGCTCAGCCCTGCCCCTCTGCCGTGCAGAAGAAAGGGTAGTACCTCACACCCCTCTGTCCAGGAGAGGCACTTCTCACTCTGCTTGTGATGGCAAAACACCACTGGGAACCCTCAAGCCCACAGCTCTCAGCTAGGTTTCACTTCGCCAAAGAGTCAGCAAATTAACTCCCATTTATATGCACAATCCACTTCCCTCTAATCTATCCACCTATCTCTGCTCTGCTGCTGCTACAAGAGATGAGTATTGGCTTTAAATACAATAATTTCTTTATAAATAAAGAACAGGCAACACTTTTGAAAAGGAAACCAGATGTCTACCTCCCTCTTCTGTGCTTTCCCCACTTCAGCATTGTGCGCGGGAGATAGAAACATGCCACTAGAATGAAGAGATCTGCAGGTCCCTGCCTTCCTCTCGCAATTTTATTTTATCTATTTAGATTTATGCAAATGCCAAAAGAGGTCATCTATCCATACGCTCTCAATGCCCTTGACGTAACTTTAAAATGCAGCATAAAAATGTCCTGTGCACCGCAGTACAACCCAGTATCACACACCACCGGGAAGGGAGGTAACAGAAGAGCCAAAATCCTCCCCTACTCCAACCGATCCGCTCCCTCCCCTGGCAAGCACCAGCAGGTACACATACAGTTTTGCTTCCATCAGCTCTTCCCCTTCCCCGTCACCTTCTGTTCGGGGAAGCCGCAGCCTTTTTCCCCACACATCTGCTACTCCACTCAACATCTGTCCCATACCAGTCACTCCATGGCCCCGTCTGTGGCTTCAGGCGAAGCACCATCCAGAAGCTGCTCCTACCACAACTTGCCAGCCTGTGCAGCAGCCAGAGGCAGAAGCCAAACCTGTTGACCCTGCCACCTTGCTCTTCTCCGTGCCTCTGAGCATGGTGGGCCTAGAGACCAAACTGCCCTCATGGCGCTACCATGTTCAAGCAGGACACAGGTCTGGACCATGCTCCCCCTTGGAACGCTGCACCCGCCACCACAGCCACGCCTGAGCCACCAGCCAGCCTAAAATCCAGCTGTATTTGGGGCAGGAAAGACCTGTCCATGATTCAAACCACCATGAGGATGTGAATTTTTAACTCTCGAACCTCCTGGAGACAACCATTGACCAGGAGCAGAGCTTCTCACCAGCGGCGCCTGCCTTCGAGATGCCACAGGATTTCTTGGAAGCAACTCTTCACGGTTCCTGGCCATCGCCCCTTGGGAATGTGCGCAAAGAGTGAACTAATGAGTCTATTAGACTTAATTAAGCTAATGTGAAATTATTTACTTAATCTGGGAAGATCTTATGATGGCGAGAAATCCCCATGGAAAAGTGCATACAGCTGCCTCGTACGGTCTAGCGAAAAGCTCGCAAGCAACCGGTTGCTGGGATGCTTGACTGCACGGCGGCAGAGGCAGCGTGGACCAGGGGCTCAGCTTCGGACCACACCATTGGTTCAAGGCACCTGGCTCCTCCAACACACGCCAATATCACCAGGAAAACCAGCCAGGAAGCCCCGGCCGTGTTTCGCCTTCACTTTCCAGATGCACATCTATCCCCGGCCAGCAAGTCCATCCCAGTGTGGCAACGGCGCAGGAGAAGTTTTCTGAAGTGGCTGGCCC
>NW_010414035.1:0-593 GCF_000710305.1 Buceros rhinoceros silvestris
CGCGTAGAATCAGTCTCGAGGAGAAAGTGCAGGAAGAACCATGCCTCGACTATACCCACCCAAGGAGACTTTCCGGTGTGCTCTTTGCAACTGGTCTTGCCTATCCCGCATTGGCCTTTTCAGCCATCAGCGCGCTTGCAGTAAGTGTGGGTAAAGCCCTTCCCAAATCTTTGTCCATGAAGCCAAGCCATGACGATGACAAGTATTCTTGGAGCCTGAGTAAAAGAATACGTGTTAAAGCAAAGGGCAAGTATAGACTCTGATGTAAAGTCCTTTCTCTGTTTCTGTGACAGATAACCCTTTATAGACAAATATCACACCCCCACCCCAACTAGTTTTGAGATCATGGGATGCCATGCATATTCTGTTTACCGCTTCATGTACATCATTGCTTCTTACGTAGATTCCTGTTGGCAATAAACTGTACGTAAGTATTAGTGGGTGGAATCTGACTGAACTCATCAAAGTTCTAGGCTGGGAATTTATATGGAATTTATATGTTTCCTGTTCCTTTTATTGGAACAGAAGAATGTTATGATGTACCAAGGATATGTCTCTTGGATTTTTTACTTTATTATTTTTATTATATCATT
>NW_010414035.1:690-29626 GCF_000710305.1 Buceros rhinoceros silvestris
TCCCTACACTGTCTTCTCTTTCTTTACTCCCTGTACATCTTAGAGTTTTCTAGGCCACTGACTGATGACTTTGAGCTGTGTTTATATATGTAGTAAAGACCCAGTTCTTGACTGAAGGTTTTAGGCGCTTCTGTGCTGCCTTATCTATGAAAGCAGAGCAGTATTTTTGCGTTAGCTTTGTGTATGTGTTTAAAATAATTGTACCAGGAAAATAATGTCTGACTGGCAATCTGGACTTCAAAGGTCATATTTAGCATTGATGTGATATTTTTCCAATTTAGAAAGTTAAGGAAGGATAACTTCATAGACAATAGCAAAATAAAGACATTTTATCAGGCTGATGCAAGCCCCTTGTGTGTTGTGGAAATACGCTAATTATACGGCAATATTTTCCTAACCTCACAGATCCATGAGCTTAATCTGGTACTGTCAGTAAAATACTTTTGACTCTATTGGGAGGTGGTACAGCTGTGTAAGCAGCTCTTGAAATGTTTGGCCACTTCTAGGATTTATGTCTGCAGTGTGAAGCGATTAAGATCATCACCGCCCTTTTTGTGCTTAGCAAGTTGCTTGTTAGGAATTCTCCTCATTCTTTATTCAAAAAATAAAAAGCAATAGAAATTGTCTAAGAATATTAGACTAAGTTCCATCATGAGTCTGTTATTGATAGATCTGACAGTGCGTGGTGGCATCTCTAGAGAGAGACATGTATGTAATTGAATTTCACTGTTACGCACACAGAAAACGTAAATATCCTTATGCAAATCCGTCCGGGAGCTCTCTCTGTTCTATCAGCTATTGCGCTCTAATGCCTCCTATTTCCCCATCTCTCTGAGGCTTCTCTCTCTGAAGCTTTGCAGTTCACCCTCTGTGGTGTCCGCCAGGCCTAACAGGTAGGTGGGACTTCTTCTGCATGCTGGTACCAGTGCAAGTCCATTAGAAGCATTAAATGGGTTGGGAGCAGAAATGGATAAGAGGGAAATCTGGAAACTATTTCATAAAACAGGTATGCAGATTACTAACTACATAATATATGGAAAATGTTGTGGTATTTGAGCAGGGGAAATTCACAGAAACTGAATTTGGAACCTGGAATTTTTTCCCATGAAATTCTTGTGGCAAGGAGCTAAGGTCTCATTTCAGTTTTGTATGTATTTTGTGACATTTTAAAGCTGAGATTCTTGCAGAAATTCCTGTTCTTTTGAGTGTTTGTTCAGGTAGATATATTTGACTTTGTTTATGGAAAAAACATCAGCTGCATGTGCAAGAGAAGTGTGTGAGGGGATTGGTAGCATGCAAAAGTGGATGCAGGAAATTGTCAAGTCAGTGTAAACCCTGAATGGATTTGTAGCAGAGAATGAATTTAAAATGTGCTCGAATCTCTTTTTGCTCGCTTTCAGGAACTTGCTGTGTAAATTCAGCCTATTAAAGATAAATGAAAAAGAGAAGTTATGAAATGAGAAGTAACTGTAATACACAGATTGAATGTTTGGGTGGGAGTGAAAGTAGGAGTTACAGGGTTGGAACAGATTCCTTAAGATCTGTCACATCATACTATTAAAATAAAGAGCTAGACGTAGTAATTTTAAAGGGATAATGTGTGAAAGTTGGGAGATATTAATGCAGTAAAACACATTGATGGATTTCAAACTTACAGTCTATTGTGTGTATTGCACATACATAATAAATGTAGATAGCAAAATATTTGCCATGTGTAGTGGATTGCTTGTGAAGGGAATGATGGCAATATATTAGAAAACTTTGATTCCATCAGCTCTCTGTGTGTGTATCTGTGTGCATGTGTGATTTCATTAGGTGATTCCGGTACTGGATCAACTTTTTGATCAAATTTGTAATATAATCAAAGACTTTAATAAAGGTCCTGAGTTCTTTCATTTTTAGTGCTTATATTCTTAGCATTTGCAGTCCTCATGAAGGCCAAAGGATGAAGTTGCTTCAGCTTCTTTGTTCTGCCACAGACATCTTTATGGCCATGGGCAAACTCAGTTCATCTATGTCCTTCACTGGTATCTAGTGTCACAATTTTGATAAAGAAGTATTTTTAAAAGTACTTAGCACTGCGGATAAAAGTGTTGTGTAAATTACCAAGATTTGTAATGCAGCAAGATATAAAACTGAATACTACTCTTCTACAGCGAGGCGTTTTATTCTAGATATTTTGGTTACTTCCTGGCTCCCCACTCTGCCTGATCTGGGCACCTCACTATTTACACCGTTACCCGCAGTGCCCTACCTTCCCATTTTCTTGTGGGATCCTTGGGCATAGAAACCGTTTTTTTTTCTTAGGTTATCACAAAACCTCTGAGGGGAAGCAGTGAATTGAACTCTGATCTCCTAGCACTAAATTCTGACCCAGTCTTCCAGCAACAGCCCGTCTCAGGCTTCCTGTGAGGTTCTTCCAATGTAATTGCTTTTCAATGTCTGAAGTGTCAGTGTTCTCCTTGCCAATGATGGACGTACATCCCTTTGCATGAGAGCAACTGTCATGTAAAAGGTTTGGGGTTTTGTTTGGTGGGTTTTTTTAGTCTTGCAGGAGCCTCCCCAAAAGAGTAAAATAGGGAAGAATGATCCAAGTTTGGAGGTTGTAAGTCCCATTTGTATGTTGCAAAGGAGTAAGGAACTAGGAAGAAACATGAAGATGGTGCCATATGAGTCTAAAAGTATATCTCAATTTTGCAGCAGTGACTACTGCTTGTTCTTCCATTTCTTTGTGTTAAAAACTGTATCAAGGAAGAAATGCATTTTTTAAAAACCCTTTTTTTAAAGGAAAGAAATATACTTTTTTAAATTAATGTAAAGAGTCACGATATATATTTAACAAACCTTGAGAATTCCAGCGTGTAGACAGCCATTGTCTTGTCTTAAACCAGAGGTGTGAGTAAAGGATACAGTGTCAGCCTTAACTTTGAATTTTCCTGGCTTCTGTCACTTCACGTTACAGCCTTAACATTAGTAATATACATTTTGTTGTTGTTGAGGAGCAATAGCTAAAAATGTATTTTGACTAGTAAAATCAAGAAGATGACACGTAAGTCGTAAGTTCACTGTGCAACAGTAATGTGTGTCATTTTTTTAATACCAGTGTAATTTTGAGTACTTGGTAACTACTCTATAGCTACAGAAATATCACCACCTTCTGTCTTATGGCAAGAAACTGTATTTTAAGTTTTATATATAGACTGCACAATGAGAGAAAGGGAAGAACTTTTAGCTGAGCATTATACTTTAGTACAGAGCAGAAACTAAATATAGTGGCTATGTCATCACAGCAAGGTTGCTTTGTAGCAAAAAATAAAAAAAATGAAACAGCAGAGACGCATACATTGCTGCTGGTACACAGTCATTAGAGATAAATGGTTATAAAAGCAGTTGGTTACAGAAGATCCTATCTTGAGAGGTAACAACTGAACCTGAGCAATGTCACATCGACCACCAGGACCTTTTCTTGCTGACTCTCAAATTCTTCTCACCATTCTCATTTTAACTGAGGTTGGAGCAAGCTGTGAGAAACCTGAGATTTCAGCCCTGTGAGAGGGATATGCATGGTAACCTTAACCAACCAAGGAAGTACTTTTGGCTCCTCCTTTCTTTGAGTAAAGCAGCTTTTCAGGCCTCTTGGCAATCCTCATATACTTCCCCTAAGGAGACAGTGATTCAATCCCTTTGCAAAGAAAGGAAGGAGAGAGCAGAAGAAATCTAGTAGCTCGGTATCACTGATACCTTCTTCATCTCGAAGCTGGTCTCTGTCCTCCTTTCTGTTTTCTCTCTCTCGCTTTGCTTGATTCAGTGTCAAGAAGAGGAAGGAGCAACTTGAGGACTGAAGCTGCAGCTTCTGTGCAGCTCCAGGAGGGGCAAATAGGACTACACAAACCATATAATTCTGAGAGCTGGAGAAAGGTGGCTGATTGGGAGAGAGAACTTGGGCTGTTTCTGGGCAGAAAGATGGGCAGGTGTTAATGGCAAACACAGAATACACCATGGTTTTTTGAACTCCAAACCCCAAATAGCCTGCAAGTGCAGGTCCATTAGGAGCTTGTGCAGAGGATAGCTGAACGGTGTTAGTGATGAGTTTTTCTTACAAAAGCGTAGCTGCTTGGCAGAAACAAGGAGAACCCATTATAACCTGGATTTTGTTTTAACTGCATTTTTTAACTTTGTGGGCTGGTTAATCTACAGTATAGAACAATGGAGTCAGGTCCTGGAAATCAGTTCTGGCCTGTCCTGTTGGCATTCAGCAGAACTTGCACCATGGTGTCTGTGTAAGAACCGTTTTCTAGCTGGTTAATTTGTGTAAGTCTAACTCTTGATTCCACTTAGAGTCAGTGAGTAAGCTCCCATGTAAGGTTCAGGACCTGTCTGCCCTCTCCCAAGTTAGGGCTTTCCCCTGGCTATGGAAATATGATCTGCCCTGCTGAATTGTTGTGTTGGCAAAACAGAGCCATTTAAATGTGAAAGGGTTGCACAGCCAGCTGGCATGTTACCAGGTGACTATAGCCTTCACCTGGGATACTAGAGAGTAAACCCCCTCAAACTAATGATGACTACTTTTACAAAATCTGGACAGGGCTCTAATGGCTGCAATAACCGTGTAAAAAGGAGCATTATCACCTCTAGCACCATCTTGTGTTTTCCCTTAAAATGAAAGGGGAGGAGGGTCTCTTGAGCTCCCTCTCAAAGTACAGACTGTCCTGTAGGTATGTTAATCACTGTGAACATGCTATTGGACTGGACTGTTAGGAGCGTTAACCAGAAAGTTACTTAGGCAGGATCCTTAATGCACCTAGAGTAAGAAAAGCTCTCCTGCCCTGGAATAAGGGGTGATTTGCCAAGCTTGGAGGGGAAAAAATGCTGGCAATTCCCCTGCAAATTTTAGTCATCTGGCAGTTAAATTACATGCAGTCCCTCCCTGAGATTTGGTCCTTTTGTGGATCCTGGACCATAGCACTTGATTGTGCTGTGGTTTTGTTTGGTTAGTTTTTGTTATTGTTGGGTTTTGTTCACTAAGACATGAATTCATAAAATATTTACATGCTTAACTCCTGTTCTCTGAAATATGTGATTAACTTTATAGGTCTGGTCCTGAGAGCCTGATCCTGCCAAAATCATGACATATCTTAGTATTGATGCTGAAGTCAGTTGAGTCTTAATTCACCTGAGGAGTAGAATAAGGTCACATACGATGTAGAGAGTCTGTCCTGTATGTCAGATCAAGAATCACCATGGTTACTTATCCAGTATTTTGCTTGTGCTCTCTTTATCTTTTTATTATTATTTTTGTATTATACTGAAGACAGATCCTTACTGTACAGTGTAAAACAATTTTGTGAAATGGTGGCAGGAGCTTTTTGGATGCTCATTGCTTTGCAGCAATAGATGTGTCCATTAGTGTCAGGAACCAGTGGCTGATACAGCATGCTGATACTGCTGCTGGTCACCCAGAGCATGCTTCTTGACTTGTACATCCCTGCTTGTAAAAGGAGATTTGTTTGCTTTATTAATGTAGAATAATTATTGTTTGCAGCATCATTTCCCTCTTATTATGGGACGGAACATGCCCTACGAGAGTGGCAGCCCACTCTCTGGATGTTAAGTTTTGTCCAGCTGCAGGTAGGAGTTTCTCTTTACTACTCAAGGAGAGAGTCTGTTGGAATTGAAGTGATGAAGCTTCATTCTCTTTGGTGTCCCATTTATGGGCTACTCTTCCTGATGTCTATCAACAGGTTGCTTTTAGTGACTGCTGAATGGTAAAGTATTAGCAGTGTAATCCAACTCCACAAATATGTAACATTTTAAGAATAATCAATAAAGAATCAAACATAAGATTTTTTTAAGTGGAATAAGTATTCTTCATCAAATATATCCTCCTGCTTCTTGGTCATGTCACAGTGGCAATGAGGGGTGGGCAAACAGCTAATGAGCTTGTCATTATGTAGAGTAGATTTCTCAGCAGTTATGATACTAGTAGACCAAGTTGTACAGAAGTATTTTAGTTTCTAATTTCTGTCTAGATACCAAAGCACTCACGTGAATCTATGGAAAGTTAGGCACCAAATCAGGAGTTGAGTTGAACTGTCTTTGCACATATGGAAGATAGATATGTTTCAAGCTTTTCTCATAGCGTAGGGGATAAATGTTGTTTTTCTGGTGGCGTCTTAGCTTAGTTTGGTGATATGTGGTTGTTTTCAACTCGTGGTATTGTAGGTGACCTTGCCGATAGCCTTGAGGGACAGAATGATGCTGTGGCATGTTTGGGGAATTATGCTTCACTGCATACAAAATAAAGTAAGGAACCTAATACATAGTAACCAGCTAAAATGGAAGTTACTGGAAGGGAAGTTGTTCAGCTGAAAAATAGAAACAAGTTTTGTTTTAAGAAGCTTTGGAGTAGATTTTGAGCAGCGCTTGTTAAGGAAGGAGAATAGTTGTGTAAAATGACTAGAAGGTAGGATTTTTTTAAGGGAAGTAATGATGGAAAACTACCAATAGGAATATGGACAGGTAACGAATAATTAGACATCTTTAGCATAAGAGTAAGAATGTTGTGCTCTGTTCATACCGTTCTGTGCTGTGCCTTTTGCTAGGATTTTACACATTAAGATTGCCACGTATTGCTTAGTATTGTTAATACGCAAAATCCTGGCAAAAGGTTGACATTGTAATGGCTCTAAAGGACCCATTTCAATGTAAATCCTAAGGGTCTATCAATGTGCAGGGGATTTATGTGGGTGAGTCCCATTAATGGTAATGGGACTTATGTGCGTAAATCTCTTCTGCATTGATGGGAAAATAGACTCCTTAGTATGCAAAGTCTCATTTGAAATCAAAGGGCGTTTGCATAAGATCCATACATAGCACGGGACTGTGTGTTGAAAACAGTACAAAAAGCAGATAATATACCTTAACTACTTTAGTGGATAAATACTAGTGTAAAAAGAATGTTCTTTATATATGTATTTTGCATTTAAAAATTGCAACAATATTTACAGAATTGTCTTCAACTACTAGAAGCTGAAATAATTGTATTTTTGCTCATGTGGCTGGGTGCTTTTTACAGGAATGTAGTTCAGCAGAACAATTGTGTATAGTTGTAGAACTCTTGCACTGAGCTCACGTCCCAATTTTTTACGTGAAATATCTCATTGTGACTGACTTAAAGAGTATAAGCAAGAACCAAGAGATGTTTGCAGTCCCAGTTCTGCTGCAATTCTCAAAGCCTTTTAATCTAACAATTACTCTCAAATAAGACCCTTTGTTTGCTTTTGAGTTGCCAAACAGCCCTTAAAGTCACTGTGTGCCACTGCACCTCAGAGTACTCCTACCTTTAATGCAGAAAGGTTTAACTTCATAACAGTGTCCCCACTGCAAACGGAATTACATCACAGCAGCGTAAGTCAAGCTGTCATATCATGGCCTGAGTCTGAAAATACAGAAAATATGAGTGTGGAGCTTTCCAGCAGGTGTCACTGTTGGCAAATGTAAAATTAAAACTCCATGTTTAACACAGCTTACATAGAGTTAAAAATATTTTGGAGGAGTCAATGAGCTTCACCTTTTTAAAAATCTCCTCCTTGTAATGTACAGGTGTGTATTTTGTTGAACTGTTTAGTAGGTATTGCTTACCTTAGGGAGGCTCAGATAAACCTGAGTTCTTTACAACAAAATGATAGTGTTGCCTGGAGAGTATCCGAAATGTTAATGACCCACTTTGTTGTTTGCTCTCTGGCAGTGATTTGCAGTGTTATTTCAAAAACAAAGTAGAAGCATGAAAAACTTAATTTTGTTATTTCTGTGGTTTTTAACTGGGTGAAGAAGAGTAGGTTGATTTTGCTGATGCAGACAAGTGGCCTGTAGAAATGTTTGGGGTTGTTAGTTTTTTTTTTAATCAGAGTAGAAGGAACCAGTGTGTAGGTGGCTATTTAAGATGAGAGCTCGGAGTATGTGTGACTATGTCAGGTTTCCTCTGCCTGAAGGAGGAAAAGCTGTATTATTACTACATGATGTCTCATGTAGTACCTCACCTCAGGATTTGGTATCAATGCTTCCAGTGTGACTTCTCTCAGAATGGGGTGCCCTCCAAGGAGAGAGATCAGAGCTGAACGTATTTTAATATTAAAGATATCTGCTTTTTGTGTTTGAGGTGAATTTAACATTTGCCACTGTAGGTATGAAATTGTTGAATCTAGATGTTTTCCTTTATTTCTATATGAACAATATTAATCTTGCAACCCTTACCCTGTTATCCAGTGCATAGTGAATAATTAAGAGTTGCTCTAGGAATGTGGCTTTAAATAAGCTTTAACAGTCATGCCTGAGTGCAACAAACATCTCAATCCCATCTTTTGGTGGACAGAATATGTGATTTGTGGTTGATATCAGAAACATATTTATACATGTAACACTTGTGTATTTAGAGAGGGTGGAGTGTGAATGGCACAGGTGCAAGCAGTTTCTTCAGAGTTTTAAGGAGTTGCTATTTCTGTGTTGACTTTTCTTTCCCCTTCCATGTAGCATAGAATATGAATTTATCCTCTCTGATTATACAGTTCTTAAAGGATGCTTTATGTATGATGGACCAAGTTCTTACTGAAAATGAAGACTGCTATTATGATGGAAAGCTAGATTCCTTTTTTCTTTTCTTTTTTTAATACTGGATAGTATCTCATTACCATTCTAAAAGTCCTACCTGAAAGTCTGCAATCCAATGCCAGCAAAGACACTGGGTTATGTCCTTAATATAATTATATGACACTCAGTACAGCAGCATTAGGGATAAATTTGTATTCCTCTGTGGTTTTGAAGGAAAACTTTCCTGGTGGTGTTTTCGTGAAGAGGTGATGTAAGTGACCAGGAAGGGGAAGCCAGGGTGCCTGATGCAGCACCTGACTGCACAGGGAAACTGCATCAGAGATCCTGGTATCTGCTGATTATTGTTCATCCAGCAGCAATTAGTACCTGGGAAGAATTTAGTTCAAAACCAAGCAGCCTTCACAAGTGAACTGCTGAAACATGGGGAGGAAATGTGTCCTGAAGCTTTTCAGCTAAATTCTCCAAGAGTGTTCTGAGAAGGAATGTTGGTGGAAGGAGCTGTGTTTTGTCTCCAAGCTGAGTTCTAAGCCTTGGGAACTGAAGTGAGGAGCCTGCTCATGCTGCCTCCTCTCAGTGGTGTGTCTACAGGGTGATGGCCCACCACACTTGGGGAAGAGCAGCAGGGCTGCGTTGGAGGAAAGCTCTGCCTCTGTTAGTGTGCAATAGCCTTCCTGCTTCCAATAGCATTGTTTGGGTAATGTACCCAATGCTTTTTTATTTTAATACCTGTAAGATACAAATGAGCTTCTTAAGGTAACTTATAGACTAAAAGAAGGCAGAGGCTCTATTAAAGCATGGTTGATGTGGAAAATAAGGTTGCTATAGCAGCAGTTTGTATGTAACCCAAGTGCCTCTCTCACTACCTGTGTACTCAGTAGTGGTGCTCAATAACATGACTAAATATTTTTATGGGTATGTTAAGTCAGAAATTCAGGATGTTTCAGAATCCCATATTCATGTAACTTTAGGTTAATGATTAGAATTTTTTAAAAATTGAACAGATTTATTAAAATGGGTGAAATGTGAAATAACTATCATCTAAAGTCATGAGCAATTGTATACAATAGTCACTATGTCTATAGCAAAATGTATGCTGAGTGAATGCAACTTCAGTGCTCTGCTCTTACCAGGCTAAATTTACAAGCTTATTTGTTTCCTAGAAAGTTATTTTGATGATTAGATGGTTTATGATATCACAATGTAGAAGAAATTTCTCACATAAAAGCTTTTCCTTTGGAATAAATGCAAATAATAAGGAAATAATAAGGACCCAGAAAGTTGCAGCTAAAAAGTCACCGTTTCTTGGATTCTACAAATGAACAGGATTAACTTAATTTCAGTGAGTTTTATGACTCCGTAAATTTTTTCTTGCATGTCACGAGACTGGTTTTCTCAGTCCTCACAGGATCTAGACCTTGTCAAATTTGGATACATGTAATCTTTATATGCAGAAGCAGAGTAACTCCTTATTGTCTGTCTTTTTTACTTTTTGTGTGTTTTGTTTTGCCTGCTTCCTAAAGACTTTTTTCAGTTTTATTTGCCTCCACTAGAACTTTAGGAGACTTCTTAAATACAGAAGCTTAACCCTCTCTTTATTGAATATTTTATTCTTCGTGTTATTATTGTCAATTTTGCAATCAATATCTGTAGCTCGGGGGAGGAGGGTGCTATTCTTCTCTGCAAATTTGGCAATGGGTTGTGTTTTGAATAATGACTTGAACAAGGGAGTCTTTAGAGAGCTTTCCGTTGTGCTTTTTGCAGTTTATCTTGCCTTAACACAAATGCTGTTGTGTTCGGAAAGAGTCTGTAGGTACAGAATATTGAAAGAGACGCGTACAAGTGAAGTGCTGCTGGTTTTCGTGTATTCTGGAATTCTACACAATTCTAATCAGGAAAAATGTCATCTTAAAGCAGAGTCAGCCCTGAAACCACTCTGGAAACCTGATAATGGCCCTGAGAAATCTAGACTTTGTGATGTTTCAAAAGCAGGCATGATGTGGAAAACTGTAAGATAGGAGTCTTGGTTCATCAGCACAGAAACTAGAAGAGTGATGATGAAGGGAAAAAGTAGATCTCTGAATGTGATGTGACTTTTGTAGTCTGGGCTTTAACTGATGTTCCTGCAGTTAGCAATGGAATTGTGTCTTCAGGTGATTACACCTGGCCTTCCAGGAAGTTGCTGCAGTCAAATGGGAGTAAGTAATGAGACAAATTGTTTATGGTGGGTTGAGAAATCAGTACCTGAGATTAAAATATGGTTTTATAAAATGAACATCTGTCTGAATGTGTGTAGGATGATGGATACATTTTTCTAGTACAGAATAATACTCTCATGCAATAGTAACAAAGAAATGCATATCTCCCTTGAGTGGAAATTATAATCCCACAATTATCCTGCAATACAAAACAATCTGTAGAATAAACACATAAATGCTAGTATAGGCCATTATTTTACTTAAGAAAAATTAATTAGGCTTTTCAATTCTACCACCTTTCATGAAGTGATAAATGAATAGGCCTTTCATTCTTAGCTCCAAATTAAACTGCTTTTTGATTTTCATTTTCAAGAGTTCTCACTATTGTTAGTTCTCTGTACATTTCATCAATAAGTAGATCACGTATATGGGCTTTTATCAGATACGCTATAATACTGCCAGGAAAAGTACTGTGTAACACTTAATAGTTCACTCCTATCAGCCCATAATTTTAGATCCAATTAGCCCCAATAAATGCGTATAGAGTAGAACTCAAGTGAAGAACTGGGTCAACTGCACTTGTTTTCTTCCAAGCTCCCTTTCTAGCCCTCCTCCTGTGAAAATCTAATGTAAACTTTGTAAAGAATGGATTGCTGACTAGATGTTGCATATATATGGTTGCATGGAATATCTACTCTAAATCCTTTAGGCAGTTCTTACAAAGCAAATGAGAATCCCCCTGATGAATACTTCCTATGTTATACCTAAGTGGTGTTCTGTTTATTCCATAAACAGTCTAATATTGCATTGAATTGTCCACTCTTTGTGTGTGTCTGTTTTAGTAGACCATGTGGCTCCGTTTTCAAAACTCAGTGCAAAACCACTCGCCTCTTAATTTTTGGTTCTCAAAAACATATGTAATTCTTTTGTCTTTCTTATCCGTAGTGTCAGAATTCTGAGGTTTTTGATGGACTGCTTTCCCTTCTGTGCCTGTTTGGTAGCTGCTTTGAGAATCTCTTTCACATTCAGATTTCTAGTGAGCAATTCACTTTTACTCATTTGTGCATGTGAATGTTTGGAAAGGTTAAGTATCATGAACTTCTCACCCAATACACCTAATGTCATAACTTCATGTGTCAATTTTTGTTACACGATATTAGGGGGGGAAAAAATCCTTGTTTAGTGTTAAAAATATGTTAACTGGAGGATAATCTGTATTTCACAGGCAAAGGTTTTCGGTAACTCTTGGTACTTTAGGATTAGTATCTTATTTCTACTTCAGACTACTTAGATACTTTAATCAGATATGGTGAAGCAGACATGCTTGGCAAGGCATTTTAAACCGATTCTGTATGTTTTGAGATAAGAGGGCACGTTTATGTTTAAAGTACATTTATGAAGGTACTTTTCAACACGACCTTCTTGCTTTTCTTTTTCATAAGCCTGTGCACTGAACACACGTGACGGTAATTCAGTGTTTAACTCAAGGGATTTTGCGGGTTGCAAGTGGGACTTCAGTCACTTAGATATTTTGAAATGAGAAGAGATGGTTGGCTTTTGTGCTGCTTTTCTAGAGAAAAACATGTGGTCTGAGTATGCTTCACTGGAGAAAACACCATTTGATGACATTTCAGGAATTCCATGCCTATTCAAGATTTTTCTAATGAAGCGGGAATTTCTACCTGTATTCAAAGTCATATTGGGGGCTAGAAACAAAAAATGGTGAAAGCTGCCCCCACCAATTAAATTAACTTCTGTATGTACAAAGGATTTATTTTGGTGAAATCCCTCTGACCACAACTAGAAAAGGTGATGATGTAAGTAGTGTTGCTAAGGTCGTGTTTGAGGATGGGATCTTACAAGGTAAGGGGGGCTAAGTAGTAGGCACTAATCATAAAACAACACAGGTGTCTAAAACCCAGTGTACCACTGAAGCTGAGTGCTAACAGCTTAAATCCAGGGACCTAAATTGTTTTGATCAGCTTCTGAGTGAAATCATACCTGTTCACCTTGTCTGAAAACACTGGAGTCATTGAGCAGTGAGGAAGTCATTACATCATTTGACTATGCAGGTATGAAAACTGTAGTTCTAGCAGCCTTGTGCTTTCCTGTAATAGTTACTTTTCTTGTGACTGCTCAAATAAGGACTTTGAACGGTGTTGGTTGACTATGCCTGGGTTCGCTGGTCCGTGTGCAGGTGATCTGATAAAGAAATAGACTTTTCTATTGTTGTTTTGTGTTTTCAGCAGTAGTTGAAATGAGGCCGTGACTTGAAATGGTGAGGAGAGGAAATGTTGGAAATGCTGGTGCTCCAACCCCAGAATAAATTAACGCAAGATGTCTATAGAGATGGCCCAATGTTTCTTCAAAAAACAAACTTTATGTAAATGTAGTTTTGAATCAAATTACAAAATTTTCAGTTTCTAGACTGAAAATTACCTCATGTTTTCTTCTTAAAACAGTAGAAACTTAACAAATTTAATAGTTAGTGTGCAAAGACCATTAAAAACCACTAGAAATAACACAACAATCTCATCTTTACAGTAATACAAGGTTGTTAATTAGTGGAGGTGCACAAATACTGAGATTATAGTTAAAATGGCTCTGAGTAGGAGGTGATAATGATGTGCTGCCTGTTGTACAAAACATTATATGAATGCTAATTCTGCTTTTTGAAAGAAAATTTTCAATTGTATTAAAAAGCTCTAATTTCGAATAGTAAAATCTTTTTCAGTAAAGCTAACCTTATTAAATATGTCTATAATAAATATATACTATATCTGGCAATGAGAAGAATCACAGATGTGTGCTTAAAGAGGTGTACTATTATTTTATATATTAAAGGTAAGAAGCATCTCCTCAAATTTAACCAAGTGCTAAAGTCTGTAAATTATGGTTTGACAAATAGTTAAAAATTAATTTTATTTCCTTATCTCATATTTATAATGTAGTCCTGGATATTGCTGTGTGTAGATCCAGAAAATAACTGGAGAGTGGCCATTTCTCGAGTGACTGCCCTGCAATGAACCCTGAGGTGCCCACCTTAACTAGTTAAAGCCTTCCTGGGCGTGCTTACATGAATGGCAACTGTAGGTCTACCCCTCTGTAAAGAAAAAAAGGTGTTTGTCATGTAAGAAATGACAATTCCGCTTCTGCTATTTTTGTAAAAACAAAGTTCGTGCACAAACATTTTATGCAAGATCTGTGTGGCTGGTTGTTGTTTAAAATACTTCTTTCCTTGAAGGATCAAAGATGTGTGTTTTTAAAGAGCTTGTACAAAAGGGACAGGAGCCCCCAGAGACTTTCTTTAAAGTTTCATATTGCCTTTCCATTCATCCGCATTCTTATTCTTTCTACACTTTCTTTCAGAGTGTAGTTATTTAATGGGATCCAGTAGTCTTGATCTTACAAGTATTAGGTCAAGCCTGTTGAGAAATACAGGAGACAATTCTCAATCTCTTTTCTGTCATGTGGCCTCAAGCCTGGTGTCCATTGTACTAAGAAAAAGAAGCTCTTTTGGGGTTTGGTTTGGGGCGGGTGGGGTATGTGGATTGTGTAACTTAGGAGTTTGTCTGAGGAGCTCTGGTACTCCTGGAAACCCAAGTTTTAAGTTTTATGATGGAGAACCAAATGGGATATTTACCTGGTTTAGAAGATTACTGCTCATCTAAAGACAAATTTGAAAAGATAATATCTTCAAAGAGGAGAGCAAATAATTTTGTGTGAATAACTGAAAGTAAGTCTTTATTGCCGTCACAGTGAATATTCTGATTTTGGGATAATAGGAGTTGCTGGTGTTATTGTATTGGTCTTTTTAAAGGGCTTAATAATACTGAAGCAATAAAAGATGTTAAATTTTCTCTTTTCTGAATATTTTCTGGCACTTCAGAGCTGCAAAATGATAAAACTCTTTTGCCTCTTTCTGGACTAACGTGGTTGTGAAAGAAGGTTTTTAGGTGTTCATTACATTTGCACTTTGGACAATTACTGCTTCATTTTCTGGGTAAAATTGGCAAGAGTGAGGACTTTAACAGGAGGAAATCCACTGTAGCTGCCATTTGGGTGCCTCGGTAATTTCTGAATTTTGTTTCTTGATTGAGGTAATCAAAATGGATTTTAATTTTGAAAAAAAGGTTAAGATTCCTTTGATATTCTGCAGGAAGAGACTTTAAGCTAGGAAGTAGCTTCTCTTGCCATAGCTTCAGATATTCCTGCTTACTGACCCTTTCAGAGGTCACTGGAAGAATGGCAGGCAAAGAGTTTGCGGAATGAGGTTCTTAATTCATTAAATACAGAGCTGTCCATGCTCAGGAGCAAGGTCTGATGCTTTATTGTCAAACTGATGTTTGTATTGGGCATGATACAGTTACTTTAAGTTTGACAGTGTTTGGACTAAGAATCCCTTTCAACTGGCAAAATTTTCTGGAAAAGAGGCATAACACAATATAGTTAATTTTATGCCTGTAAGTATCTGTACTGTGTATAGTTGAATAAAAAATGTATGTTATGCAGTAAAGTGCATACCAATGTCCGGGTAGTGCTACAGAGCTACGAGGGATTAGTGACATCAGTGATACCATATTTTTGTATTTCCTTTTACATAATCGACACATTCTCTACAAGCATAGCTCTAAAACAACAATTTTTGTAATTATAGACATGTCTGAAATTCATTGGCGTAAATGTATATTCCTAAGGATGATTAATGTGCTTAGAGGATTGTGCATAATGAGTGCTTTGCATTTTATAGATTTATTCCAGGGAGAGGGTAAGATCCTTGTACAATTTTCAGGGCACCTTAACATACCAGCTAGAGAACCCAGCAGTTAGAGTTCTGGTGTCTTTTAGCATCACGTGTTCTGCAGAGTAGTAGTGTGCGTGTGCTTAAATAATGACATTGTCCAGGATATTATCAGAAAACCGGGTGGAATTTAAATTACAAGCAGTAAAATATATATGTATGTGACCTTGGTTTTGCTAGTGTAATGGATGGCCTTTATTTCAAGAAATATTTGAACTGTGTGTGGCTTTTTTCCAAGAATAAGTATTCAGTCTCTCATGGACCTTGAGGGGGGAAAGAAAAAGAAATGTATGGGAAGAGAGGAAAAAGATCTTGTAGAAATTAAAGGCATATGATAAGCTGGTGCATTACTTACACCTTGGAGAGATACAAGCGGATAAATCGAGCAGACCCTTCTGGAACCTCAAGTTTTATGAATCTTCTGCTTTTTCCTCCATTCAAAAAGCCTAACAGGCATAGAATTAATCTTCTCCAAGATTTAAGTGAGTCATTTTTAAACAGTGTAAGATTTCGTTGTTTTGTTTTCGTAGTTAGTGAGTTTGATTTAAGAAAGTGTTTGCAGTCATAATTAAGAGATATTAAGCTTAGAGTTAATTAAACAAATTGATGTGAATGTGTGATTGAGTCCTGAGGGGGTTAGATGTTTCCCAGCTGTGAGAGATCACATTAAAAGATGTATAATTTATAAGTTAACTGCATGAGTTAGAGGAATTATCAATAAAAATATGAATGTGTTTTATTTCTAAACCTTAATAGCAAAAGACTTGGGGACGAGGTCTTGGGTGTCTTTAATACAATGGTAGTGTGAAGAAGAAACTAAGCAAAGTCTAAGGTAGAGAGAGGGGAGGACCTTTCCCTTCTGTGGAAAATGGCAATTTTTATTTTTAGAAGAGTGAAAAAGGCCTGACTATTTACTTGGGTTTATGACCCCCTCCCTCCACAGCTTATCTTTAACCTGATTTGGAGAAAAAGGACAAGGAAGGATATACAAGCAATAACTTCTGAGACATATAAGGGTGATTCATCACTTGTTTTCAAGTGTTGCTCACTACAAAATTTCTAGATAAATTTCTTCATTTGCAGAATAACTTTCCCATTTCCTGTTGCTATTTGCAGCACAAGATTTTGATTCAAGACCAAGTCTGAAGCTGACCTTGTGTTGGGGAGTTTAAGGATTGGACGAGATGACTTCCAAAGTTTCTTGTTTACCTATATTACTGTATGATTATATTTTGAGGTCCATGTTTGGGTACAGTGTACTAGGGGAAACTGTTGGCACCGGCTTCTGAAAACAGTTCTAATATCCTCATATTTAGAGAACACCTCTATTACATGAGACATTGATCCTGAGGCCTCTTTTAAGGAATTTTCTGGGTTTTTTCATCAGTCTTGATTATTTCTTTTTAACAGATAATAATATGAAACAATTAGGTTGCTCTGTTTAAATCTAATTATTTTACAGAAGGTGCAGGATTTGTATGCTCTGATGCATAATTTCAGAAAATTAGAAACAAAGGTTTTTCTTTGTTTCCTCAAACAGCTGCAGTGTATGTCTATGACAAACTCCCTGTGAAACCGTTTGGTTTCATGGGTGTTTTAGCTTTCTCTCCTGTGGTGATTGACACACCCTCTGAAGGGGATTGCACACTAATGGTACCTATTCCAGTGGCAGCTGTTCAGATTTCAAGCTTCTGGGCGTGCTGCTTGTGTGAGGTATGAAGGATGTCCCCATACCTGAGAAAATAAACTCAGTGTGATTTTGCCTGTAGATTCTTACACCGAGGTGTTTTTGTTGTGGTTTGGTTTTGGCTGGTTGGTTTTGTTGTGTGTTTATCTGACTGTTTTCTTTGTAGTAAGCATAGCTTGCTTCCTGGAAAGGCAGGCTTCTCCCAGGGATTCACCATGAGGAAAGCTGTTTCCAGAACAGCCCCTGTTGTTCCTGAACAGCAGCCCTTCTCTGCAGCCTCTTAAATTATACCAGATCTCCATAAGCTTACCTGTCCCTAGTATTTGTTTGGGGGTTGAGGAGAAGGTGGTGTAGGTATAGACCTCCTGGAGGTCCCTTGAGAGGTCATTGTACTCTATGTTGGTAGAATCCTTCCATGTAGCAGCAGAGGAGGCAGTTTTGTAGTTTAGAGAAGGCCTCTGTCGGAATAACTTAGCAGTCATCTTGGGTTTTATTTATTACTTTTATTTGCAAAAAATAAGTTTGGTATTACAGTATATCTTATTTTTTCAGCTGCTTCTGCTACTTACAGTTATAAATTATTTGTTTTATTCTGTTTCTCCCATTGAGATAGTCGGGAAGAAAACCTACAAAGAGAAAACCAGTTTTCATGTTACAGGAAGGGGTTTTTCAAGTGTCATTAAGTTGCTTGGAAATTTCTAGAGATAAAGGAAAAATGTATCCTTCCTTCCCATAACAAAAATTACCTTCATTTGTTTAAAAAAATTCTGGTTTTGATAATCGTTATCTTGCTACATTAGCCATTGCCCTATGAAGTATGAGTCAGCGATAAATAAGCTGAAAGACTGGAGTAAAGGTCTTGGAGTGCATGACATTCTACAACAAGCTTAATGTTTTATAAAAGCAGTAACAATTGACTGTATATTTACTGCCACATATATTTAATAAGACCAGTACTGATGCTGCAGATACGGAAGGCATATATATGCCTGTATCAAATATTTTATCATGTATATTCTTGGATTTGTAGAATTTATAAACCTAATGTTGCAGGAGTAAACCTATGTTTGGAGAAGAACCTAAGAAGAGTCAAAGTACTACAATGAAAATATCCAGTATTTCACTTAATTCAAAATAAATGGGGGAATTAAATTTAAATATTTTTAAAGAGTCCTTGAATGGTTTGTTGATTAGAAACTAATGTAACTCCTTGTCTAAGATAAAACACCAAACAGACAGCAGCTGCTGGTAATTGGTGCAAGTAATTGTAGAGCCAATAAGTTGAAGAAGTGCTTATTAAAAGAAACTGCCTTCCTATCTGCTCGTAAGTTCAATTGAGTAATGCACTCTACATGTGGTCTGACGGTAGGTAAATTATACACCTGATTTAAAAACACTCCATCCATAAGAGCTCCTATTTTGCTCATCCATAAAATTTTTACTTTCTTTATTGCTAACTACTTGCAGCAGCATATGGCGTAATATCTATCAAATTAGGCTTTGAGGACATCTTAGACTGGCACCCTGCTGACTTGAAACATGTGCTTAATGCATATTGCAGTGGGTTTAACCCGTTAAGTGCCTCTAGGGTAGGCTTCATACTCTCAAGGCAAGAATGCCCATGTGGCCTCACAGATACCGACTGCACACCCTGCTGATCTGCTGGCATTCCACCCACAGGGATGAATCTGCCTTGAAGTGGCTGTTGCACAGACATTTAAAGCTCATCCTAAAGAAACTATGAAGCTACAACATCTTAGTTTGAACTGATAAGAAAATAGATGGATCAGAGAAAGAGCTGTAATTCAAGCTTCAGAAAAATTTTTAAAAAAATTTTAAAATTGTAATTAAGCCAAGCTACCCCTTCAGCATAGTAGATTGCATACAGATCATTCAGGAAAAAAATCCATTAATTTAATAAGATCATCTTCTAGTGAAAGTTATTTGAGGTGAAGCTGTGTACTCTTCACAAAGATAGATGTTTCTGTTCACATAAATAACAACTTCCTTTGGCCTGTCTTAGAAACCAAAACAACTTATTTCCTCCTGTCTCTAAGGCTTTTTTGTTTTCAACTTAAAGCAAAGCATTCACAGTCATCTTTTCCTTTAAAGAAGCTGTAAGAAGCCCAGTTGTCTGCAGATCTGAAAATGTTTTGGTGAACCTTTGACAAGTGGTATACTGTGGGTAAAACCTGAGCAGAAACTACTGCAGGCATCCACCTCACTGATAATTAAATACTGGAGTAGAGTAACAGCATCTGATTCAACAGTCACAGAAGAGTCATTTGGATAGTTTCCTTGAGGGCTTTGTGAAAGCTTTCAAAGCATTCTCTGGAAAGAGTTTAAAATCTGCATACCGCTTTCCCTTGCTTCATGCCAGTAATTTCCATTGGAATGGATTAAGAGGTTAGAGGTTTTACTTTAAACTGAAAAAAACTTAGTTTAGGTTGTTGGTCGGCTGACTTGGCAATGCAATTTGTTCTAGTCCTGTATATTTGTAGTGGTTTTCTTGAGTGTATTTAGACAAGATTTATACTACAAATTTCTGCTGCCAAGTTGGGATTTCAGTCTGAGAAGATAATTGCTCTGCTGATGGACATGCTGTGCTGAACAAAGCTGAAGTTCTGGGAAAAGGCTCCTGTGCCCGTGTAGCTGGATTTGTTCTAGGGAGCAACTGGATCAAGGAGCTGCTGCTGTCGCTGCAGATGTGCCCCTGCCACAGGGGTTTGCTGGCCACTGGTGTGGCCTGGCTGCTCTGGCCAGGCAAACTGCTCCAGGGTAGCCTAAGCTTGTTGGAAATCTTTATATGCCCAGATAACTAGTCCAGCAAACAAGCAAACTAAAGAACTCTGAGGAAGTCAATAAAAATAAGAAATATTGATATCTATCAGTAACAGGAAAATTAATTGCTCATTCTTATTTACAGTGACATGGGTCTGGTTGAAGTGTAAACTGAAATAAGGGGGTTGAAACCATAAACACTTCTTCAAAGCAAAGAGAGGAAGATCAATTGAAGGATGTGGGCACACAATGTGTGGAAGGGTACACTTGAGCAGACCAATTCACAGTGGCAGCCCCTGTGTGTACTTACTCCAAGGGATCATACCTCTCTTCCACTGGGAGAGAAGATCCCTCATGTTTATTGTAGCACAAAGATGTGCACGAAAGGAGTTTTGATGCATATGAGTGTATGTTCAGAACAAAAGGCTGTTTTGGCCAGTGTCTTGTGAAACTTTGTTCCTGCTTTTTTTAGCTCAGCTGAGTTAATTTTAGGTTTAAGTCTACTTAGTAATCCTCAAGGAATTACACTGCCATTTCCTTAGTCTTCCCTTGAGACTAAAAACTTCTAACAGCCATAGTGTTCTTTACGAACAGATTCCAGAAGTTTTGTTACCCATAATATAAGGAGCTGCCTCCTATTGATTTGGCCCCTACTGACATCTGATGCCCTAAATTGCAGGCAAAATTAGATTACAGATTACATCGTCTCATATTCCAGCAGTTTCATGTATTACCTATAGCCTAGACTCTCTAGCCTTCATGAACACGGTCTCCTCTGTTTGCTGACCTTTAGTCATTTATTGCTGCTCTTGGAATGGAGCTCAGTGCAATGTTGGCAGTGGTTGAAAGCTGGTGGATATCGAGAAAACTGCCTTGCTTGTTCTCAGTCTGTAACTTCAGGTGGGAGGGAATAGGCTACTTAGCACTTGACTTATGCCTGCAGTAAGTGTGGGTAAAGCCCTTCCCAAATCTTCGTCCACGAAGCCAAGCCATGAAAAATGAAATATGGCTGAATATGGGTTTTCTTGATTGTAGAGGAAAAAGTGAATGCTAAAGGATCAGATCAAGCACTATTATTATTATATTTTAAATAGAATCACTACAGTCTTTATCAACTCTTTACTTCCACAGAGAGACAAAGAAAGTCAGGTTAGCTTAAGTCATTCTCTAACTTCTGAGTACCTGTCGCAAGCAGGCTGCAAGAGAGATTTTGAACTGAGACCAATGACAAGATCATCCTTTCAACACATGTATTAAATATTGTCCTTGTAAAAGGTGTTTAAAATTGTTTAAAACAAAAGAGTTGTTGAATGCGGACTAATCCTTGTTTGTTCAAACTTGAAAAGCAGTTGGATGTTGGTTTTTGGTTTTCTGTGTGGGTTTTTTGTTGGCTAAGGTTTTTTTTAACTGAGGGAAAGGATGAGCCATGCTTCCTCATTAGACTTAACTGATTCTTCTTTATCAGAACCTTCATCTACAAATTCCCATCTGTGGGAACTGGGAGGTGGAAGCTAGGGCAGTGTATTGCGGCAAGAAGGAATGGTAGTGGAAATAAAGCAGATTAAGGAAACAAGAAGAAACTATTTTTCTGTCTGTATGCTTTGAGATGAATTTTTCTAATATGTCTTTGAAAACAAAAGATGAATTAGGGAATGAAAATGTTCTTTAGGGACAAAATATAGTAAGCCATTAAAGCAATTGTGAAAATTCTAACATTTCCTTTTCACTGAGTTCACATGCGGCCTTAATGTGAAGGAGGGATTCCTTTTGGCCATTTCATTAAGCAAAATAATCACTAAATATAAACCCCTTTTTATTAAGTTCACTAATAGCCAAAGTCCATTTAACTTAATTCTGACAGTGACCAGCAGTGGAGACCCAAGACAGAATGTAAGAACAAGGCACTTGTGCCATAACTTCTCCAGACTATTTCCTCAGCTTCCACCGGTTTGCAGTGCCACGTTCTGAGGCAGTGATGGGGTTTTTCTATAAACTTCAGTGGGGCTTTATGCTGCTATATCACCTATTTTATGAGACTTTGTCAAACTTCCCTCATCTCTAGACTCAAGTTCAAGTATTTACAGTCTTTGTTGCCTTCCCTGTATCTTTACTGTTTACATTACGTATTCTGGGGAGGGGAAGGGAAGAACTGCATTTGGTATTCAAGATGAAGAAACACCATGTCATTTTCTAATTTGTTCTCTAGCTCTTTCTTAAATAATCACAATGTTTAGCCTGCGTTTTTGACTGCAAGGGAGCAATGAGCTGGTGTTTTCATAAATCAATCTATTCTATTACCATGTGGTAAAAGTCATCTTGGAACCTCTGTATGCATAGGTAAAATGAGAGGTTTTGTTCTTTACAAGTATATCTTAACTTCCATCCGCAATGAATTTCATCTGCCAGTTTATTGCTCATTCACTTGGTATCGTAACATTCTTCCATGGCTCTAAGTAGGAAATTTTTTTTTACTAGTAATCTGGTTCCTTTGAATAACACATTTTGGGCTTTACCACAGATCTTCATGAGCTGCTACTGCTGACCACAGTCTAGGGCTGAGGTGTCTTTTACATTTGGAATATACTGCAAATTCTGGACTAGAGGGATCCTGGGATCCTCTGCCCTTCGTGTCCTTTGACTGATTGCCATTGCTGGCCCACATGCCTGATGGTCTGTCCTGGATTTGGCTGGGATGGAGTTAATTTTCTTCCTAGCAGCTGGTACAGTGCTGTGTTTTGGATTTAGTGGGAGAATAATGCTGATAACAACTAAAACATCAGTGTGTTGTGAAGCAGTGCTTGTCCTAAGTTAAGGATTTTTCAGTTTCCCCCTCACCTCCTCTGCCTGTGAGGGGGTGCACAAGAAGCCAGATGGGAGCATGGCTGGGACAGCTGACCTGAACTAGCCACAGGGATAGTCCGGACTACAGGATGGTCATGCTCAGTGTATGAACTGGGGGAGTTGCCTGGGAGGTGAAGATCACCACTGCGGCAGTGGTCAGTAGGTGGTGAACAATTGCATTGTGCATCACTTGTTATTCCTTTCATTTTATTTCTTCCTCTTTGTTATTTCTTTTCATTCCTGTTGTTTTACTGTAATTATTTTTATTTGGTTATTAAACAGTTCTTAACCCCCAAGTTTTACCTTTTTTTTTCCTGACTCCTCTTCCCATCCTACTGGGAAGAGGAAGAATGAACTGGCTGGGATTAAACCACAAGGTGGTGATGCTACTGTTGCCACTTTATTAGATCAAATGTTTCCCCTCCAGGACTCCTGTTCTTGGCAGGCCCTGGCCGCCCTGTGCCTGTGATGCCCGGAGGTAGAGCAGTGACTCTTTCATGGGCACCCCCTTGCCGTGGGGAAAGAGCTTGTGTGCCCTTGTGAGGTTGAGAGCTCTGCTGGTGATGGCATGTGCCTCTGGTGGGGTCTCCCAAGCCAGACAGGTCTCAACTGAAGGGTCGGACAAGGTCTGTCCATGGGCAGGATGGGCTCACTAGCCTTCACTAGCCATCCTAGGAGAAGGACAACTCTGACTCCAAACCCGGGCAGATGGAGCTCGTTTAGCCTTGTAAGGCTCATCCATCTAAGAGAAGGACACTCTAACCAAACCTACGACCTGAGGACTTCGCTGTCACTGTCCAAGCTCGCTAGGCCCTGGCAGATGAACCTCAGGTGTAAAGGCTGGGGCCAGTTCCGCGCATGCTGTGCCTCACCTAAAAAATCCACCGCGCAGGCTTGAAGGGTGCACTCATCGCTTGCAGTGAGCGTGGGAAAAGCCCTTCCCAGATCTTCGTTCGCGAAGCCAAGCCATGATGATGAGATCAAATGATAGGGGCGTATGCTGTAAACTCTGTCTGAACCTCATCTATGACACAGATCAGATATCGTGTGTTGTATTTGCCTTAGCCCCCATTAAAGTTATTTAAAAAGTGAAAAGTGTATTTTTCACTACATTTATGATTTCCAGCTTTATTCTTTACACCATGTATGCTGTTACCTCAAGGCGATGCTCTGAGTCACAAATGATGAGGGCCAGACTTTCAGGTAGCTGCAATCAATTTACTCCACTGGGTTTTGTATATTCAACGAGAGCGCTGCACCTATTTTGGCAAAATGTGCAATTGTGCAGTGACAGACAATGCTGCCAGCAGAATCCCAGATTCATTTGTTACAATTGTTAATTGGATTAAGCAAGGAATTGCTGGAAGGGAAAGCCATTATCTATTCTACCTGTGAGTTACCAGTAAAATTCCCAATTTGAACTTTCGGGTTTAATTTTACTACCTTTACTTGATAAAATGTTCTGAGTGTAATCTTGATGATGTGTTAAATATGTGTTTCTTGGTGACATTCTTAATATCAACGTGTGTACATATTAGAAAATTAGAAATTAGTCTGCGACAGACTGCTGAGTGATAAGTGTTTATAAGATCAAGAACTAACGCACTGTTCAGTGAGGGCCAGGATGGTAGAACTTAGTGGGTTTTATATTGTTAAATGTTGGACAGCAAGTGAAAATGTCACTAATTATTCTGAATAGAAAAAATATTTTTTCATAGCTTTTAAAATTTGCATTGTATTATCTTTGAGAAACAACTTGACTCTTACTTCAACTACTTTAAATCCTTTAAAAATCCTATGTTAAAAACACACTTTAAAAATGTTTCTTTTCTTCCCATAAGGAGTTTTTTTAAGAGGAAAAAATAAAAAGCTGAACTATATATTGAATTTTCCAGGCTGTGTTTCTGCACAGCAATCTTCTGAAAAAGTGCAATTATTTTTTTTCCCCACTCAAACATGCATTTGAGAGGAATGAGTAGATCAGATAAAGAGCTGAGATTCAATTCAACTCAACCTTGAGTCACTCTCTGACTCTGTCTCTTTAAAAAGAAAAAAAACCAAGGTGGCAAAATCAATACAAACCAATAATAACTTCACATTTGTGGAAGCAACATGAATGGCTCTCCAAAATATTGAGACACATCCAAGTACATTTTAGCAGAGCTGATATTTATCAGAAGTCATTTGCCCTCAAGCAGATGCTCTCTTTCATTGTGCTCCTGTCACAAATGACTAAGATTTATGACAGACAATTACAGCATCTGCAGTTAGCAGCCTTATAATCAGCACCATTATTTAACGATTGGTGCAATAAACTGACTCCTGTTACTGTTTATCAGATATCAGTCAGTTCTGGCTATTTTCTTCAGCTCCCCAAATCACAGTATGGTGCAACCACTGCCTTTTAATGGCTAGTCAGGAGCAGGCACATTTTCACGTTTTGTACAGACTGCCGAGGAAAAAGAAAAAGCAACCAATTACATGTATGTATGGTGCCCTCTCATTTGAGATGCCTGTGTATGTAACTATCTCTATACAGTCTAAAACCTCTTGAAAAAAAAAATAACAGCTTTTACTATTTCAGATAAGAGCTTCTATTTAGGCTTCTGCATGAGGAAAAATGTCTTCTGTTTAAATATTCATGTTTTAAAGAGTGAATAAAATGTTGATACACTGGAGTAGTCATAGTCTCTTGCAGCATGAATTCTGTGTGTGTCTGAGGAAGGGACAACATCCGTTCATTATTCAGCCTCCTGCATGTTAGACAAATAACAGAATTGTGTTTTAAACTTGGTGACGTTCTTACCAGTATTAAAAGCTTGAGAAATGACTCAGTTGAGGTTTTTAACCAATGTGTACTATGTATGTTATGAGACTTCTATGTGGTCTGCTTTTTTTCCTGGAAAACTCATGAGAGGGAGCTAGATGATGTTCGAGCTGCAAGTCCAGCTGGAAAATATGTTAAGATTTGCTTGTGCTCCAAAAGCAAGGACGTAATTTCAGTGCCACGTTCTGGTGTTCCTTAGACCAGGGATCATCAGGCATGAGTCTGGTTCCCTTAAACAAATGCAGTTGTAAGCAAATGCTTTGTGTAATGGGAGAGGACTTTGTTCCCTGTAGCCTGAATACTACATTTCTTAAGATTTTTAAATTATTATTATTCCCTGCCCGCATCTTGTCTGCGTTAGCTCTTGTCAGAGTAGGAAACACTTTGTTTATTACCATATTTTTCTACTGCAGTCACTAAATGAGAATACTTGTTATCCATAATTTTTCAAGGAAAAGATTGGCTTTTTGAAGTGATTAAGGAAAATAAGTTAGATCAGGTTTTGTTTCTGCCAGTAGAAAATAAAGTGAAGGTAAATAACTCTCCTGTGTTCTTTGAGAGATGAGTAATCTTGTCGACCAGAATTTAAAATCACTGGAAATACTGAACTGACCTGGAATTTCTTGGTACAGACATTTCCTGGTATGTGAAATATATGTATTTTAAGACCACATTTGTTCACTTGTGTATTAATAAACTAAAAATGCACAGGGCTGATTATATTTCTTGTTTCAACAAGTACCAAACCTGTTGTCATTTTCTTTATCTAGAATAACTGATCACTCGTGTTTCTGAGGTATTCCAGACAGAGTCAGGAGGTAAAGCTAGTATACATGCTTTTGATTAGAATTTTACTTTTGGTGATATTTTCATAGTTATTTAAATGTGTGTATTCGCTTCAAAAAGTAAAGATAGTACGTATGAGTGGTTATAATCTTAGCAGTTCTTAAAGTCTCAGGGTTTGCTTTCAGGTTTCTTTTTTCGTCTAGGGCCATCACAGTTAAAAATTACTTATTTTTGGTAGATTGTAAATATATTTGTATTTTAAAATAACTTTAGATCAAGTCTCTGTAATTACAGAGAGATACTGACTCTACTAAAACCGAGTGTGTGAAATACAATTTCTTGTCCAGATTTATCTCTGTAATGCCATAATATACTTGAGAGGGTATGTCTTTAAAAAAAACCCCACAGCTGACTTCTGAAACTTGCACCTCTGTCTGTTATTTGTGAATATAGAATATCATTAGTGTGCAGTCATGGAGCAGTTTGTTTATGCTGATAAATGTCTGCCAGGAGCTAGTTTAAGACATCTGAATTAATTGTATTTTCAGCTGATGTAGATGTTAAAAGATGCTTAAGGTGATTAATGGTAGATGATTCACTTTGCAGAAGTTACTTGTTGATGGAATCACACTAATATTAAAATCAATAGAATTTAGTCTTTTAACTCAGCCACTTTTTGAAAATTTTCTGAAGTACAAGCCACCCTAGCTACCCTGTTCAAGTTATTCATGTACTATAAACAAGAGATCCCTTAATTAAATTAACACCAGGTATAAGACTTAGACATGTATGCCTAAGCTCATACTGATGGACTAACTCTACCAGGCAGGGGTATTTGGTGGCCAACAATGAGCTCTGCAGTGGCTTGGGGGTAGCAGACCATAATGCTATGCTAAGTTCATGTAAGGAATAAAATCCCATCGCCTTCTCTCAGCTCTGTCAGAACTGATTCCACTGAGAATCTGGCAAAGGAAGTCATGGGACAGGGTAGTACAAACTGTTTAATGCCAATGTTTGGAGGCTAAACTCTTTTGGAAGTGAAACTGGGGGTTTTTTGCTTTCAGCTAAAATTAGGAACTCTTGTGTATTGCCTGTGTCTGAGTTAATAGTAGTTCCTGTAGATATTTACGATGTAGGTTGTGGGATGGACTCACTTGGTAACTCCACCTGATGCAGCACATGCTCTAATCAGTGGAAAGACTGTCCTTTATTACAGTAGTTGCTGAATCAAGCCAACTGATAATTAGTAATGAAGTGTTAAGGTTTTAGATGACTAATCCTGTTGATGGAACTTCAGGATGCTCTAGTGTGATATGGTTAAAATCTGTGAAATTTCTAAGCAGTTGATTCCTACTTTATATATTAAAAAAAGTTAAATCTCTCTTGTTTTTCTGTTGTCACTTTTGCTCCAATTAGTAAAAATTGTCAGAATCTCCTTCTGACAAGCAAGTTTGTTTGGAAACTTGTTTTTGCAAAAGTAAAACCATTGCCCTTGTTTAGGAGCTGTGCAGGATGAGAGCAAGAGGAAAAAAGTTACTTATGACTTTCACTGGAGGTTGATTCAAATGAACTTCTGGTCTTTTGTTTAGCAAATGTTGCCTTTGAAGATAGAGGGCCTCTGCTCATAACACACTGAATAGATCATGCCTGTTATGGCAGTAGCTTATACATTTTTCTTCTTTCTTCTTTGGTATGCAAAAATAATTTGTATGGCTACTTGTAGACGATAATTGTGCTTCTTGTGGTCCACATGTGGAGCCTAGAGGTAGCACGGGTTTTATATTCAGTGGGTTTTATTTTGGTGGTGTCATATGCAGAAGACTTTACAGACTTAACAGTTTCTGTATCTCTGTTGTAATGACAGCATCTCTGCTTTCTCTACTCAGACAGAACTTGGGAAAAGAGGGAATGCAGCTGCTGCTGCTGCTTAAGTAATAATTTCCTTCATATTTCAGTGAAGTGCCATGTAGTGTGTAGCTCTAATCCAGCTCCATCTCTTCCTTTATAGCATGTCAGCAGTTTTTATTACCCATGCCTGCTATCTACCCCCTTTCTGTTTGCAAGACCTTGTAAACTATGAACAAGAGCTCAGAAACTATGGCTATCCTGTTGGAGCAATGCTGCATAGGATAGAATGAATTTAATTTGAGTCAACATTTAAAGCCTATAAAGATTTGTTCCAGAATAGTATGGTGGCAAGCAGTGTGCAGTTGTGCAGGTGCATTGAGCACCTATTCCTATTCATGTCATTATTATCCAGGAAATCCAGAGGAAAATCTGGAAAGCAAAGCATTCACAGTTGCAGTTTGTAAATGGGAACAAAAATTCAGTTGTGCAGGAAGTCATTGTAAGATGATGCACCACTGTTTTCTCAAAATAGTAGTTTCTGTGGGATAGGGATGCAAATTGTA
>NW_010414036.1:0-274 GCF_000710305.1 Buceros rhinoceros silvestris
GCAAGCCGATCTTCCCGTTAGTTCGTATCTGTTCCAAATACCGACTGGGGAAGGGTAGCCAAGAGAAAAAAATGATGACTTTGAACGCTCGGATAGTTATGTTTTGATACGCTTTAATTTGGGGGGAAATCGTCTAATTGTCCTGGCAACGGTACAATGCGACAACCCTAAATAACCCACCCCCAAAACCCCAGACCAAACTCAGGTGTCTGAAATATAGACTAGAACGGCTGCCTCCATTCCTCCGAGGGGAGGCGCGGATCAGCAAGGCGCA
>NW_010414036.1:426-935 GCF_000710305.1 Buceros rhinoceros silvestris
GAGGGAACGTCTGGAAGGTGAAGACCCCGTGGGGATTGATTCTGACAAGCTGCCCACCGAAGAAAGACCGTCAAGAGGAATGGACCCGATTGGGATGGGTTTTTTTATTCCCTGAAAGGGGGTTACTTCGCACCAGATGTGGCCCTGAGATGGGTCGTGCTGGAGCCCCCGAAGATTGGGTCCGCGACGGCGGCAACAGCATCTCCTCGCTCCCCTCCCATCCTTGCCTTCCCCAGGTCTTCCACCGGGACGGCTCGGTGTCGCCTCTGGCCTCCGTGCGGGAGGATCAGCAGCAAGGCAGGTCAGGTAGGGGAGCATGGAGCGACGCAGGTCCTCCCACCTGCATTCCCTTCCCTGGGCCATGTGCCGAGGAGAGATGCAGCGCGGACCAGGCTCTTGGATGTGCGGGAAGGACCCGCGGAAATACACCCTGTGTGTCACCTGGGTTTTTTAGTTGTTTGGTTTTTGTTGTTGTTTTCTTTTTCTTCCCCCCCCCCTTTTATTTTTCC
>NW_010414036.1:1240-17883 GCF_000710305.1 Buceros rhinoceros silvestris
TTTCCTCCTTTTATTTTTTTTTTTTTTTGTCTCAGCTGCTGGCCACCTTGTCTCCCATATGGATGGGGTTATCTTAGAAGAATCTCCCAGAGAATCGCTCCTTAAACCTCCTTTTGTCTTGGGGGTTGAAAAGAGCATTGTTGTGCATGAAAAGGACCTAGACAAAATCCGCACTGTTTCAATTCAGGACTGTTTAATCAGTCCCTAGTGACAATTTTATGGGTTTTAGGCGGTACAATAGTATCTTTTAAAACCTTGTGGCCTTCATGAAAACAAAGGGCTTGAATTTTATGGGCTTACAACTCCAATTAGAACAGTGCCAATGTGTATGGGAGATTATCAAATTTGTATCATAAAACCCCTTTATAATAAATGATTGCTGGAAGCTGGGGAGGGGCAAGGGGGAGAAGGGACCCGGACTTCAAGCAATGGACTTTGCCGCATGTAATTTTACAAGTGCACAAGCCGCTCTCCATTTTAACTCTTTGCGACCCAGCTGTGCAGCAGAATCAGCCATAGAAATAACGTGACATTGTCATTAGAAATGGAAACGAAACCAGGAGGAGAAGACACCCTCCTCCTCAGCCCAAATCTACCCTTTGTCAGGTTGCCAGGCGTTTGGCACCATCCCACCCAGAAGGCGCCTTCTCTGGCTCCTTGGTTATCTGGGCTGCACTCCTGTCCTGGTGCCTACACATGGCCATAGGAAGGATCTGTAAAACAGGACTTAATTCTATGACTGTTTTTCTCACTGTTTGCACAGGTGATGACAGAGGGTGCTGGGATGTCCCTTCCCAGCCCCAGGCTTCAGTGATTTCATCTTCTCACCGGCTGCAATGTCCCCTGATGCGGGTTTCTTGATACAAAACATGCAGTGTATGAGCCTTTTACCAAGCCCAGGGAATGGGAAAGGTGCTATTCTGGGCACTGGCAAAGGCTGAAGGAAGCCACGGCAACAGGGGTGCAGGGAGGATGACGGAGTCAGGTTCAAGTAGTGAGAAAAGCAGTCCCCTTAATTTGATACATCCAAGTAGAGAGAAGAATGTATTAAATAATCAGTGAATTCAGTAGACCATGGAGATTTACAGTGAAAAGAAAAAGTCTTGTGCAGAAGATGAGGTGGGACCAAAAATATTATTTTTCCTGAGTGAAACAAATTAATCCATCTAAACTTCAAGGGTATTAAAGTATTTAAGTGTATTAAGTAAGGAATATTGATTTGTTAACCTTACCAGTGGTTAAGCCACATCCAGGAGATACAGCTTAACAGATGTTGATACAGCATTGAGGCAAAAGAAACTTAACTGTCTTTCAGTGTATTTTCTGTTGCTTTGGCTTGGTATTTAATAAGGCATAAAATCATCTCAAGGTTTTTTTCTCCTCCTCAAAGGGGTGAATGCACACACAATCTCTGCCTTTTCTCCCTTTCTTTTGCCCCACCAGGTCTCTCTGTTACTTTCACTCTGCAAACAGGCTTGTAATTTCACTGAAGCTAATGAATAAACATGCCATGATCAAGACCTAAATGCCAGCTTCATCTAATGAAAAGCATTGCTAACATCTTCAAACATCTTCCTGGGTGCTTTATTCCTAGTCAGTAAATAAACTATTGACTTTGCAAAGGCCCAGCCCTGCTTCAGTGGAAGTCCCTGAGCATGTTTGTTAACTTAGAACTAAGGCATTAAAACAAATCACTAGGCTGCTTCCAAAAAACAGACAATACGTCTGAAAGAGCATATGATTGAGCTTCTATGCAATAATTTATGACCAAGCTGAGTGTGTCCCTGTCAATGCATGTCCATCACTACTCTTTGGATCTATGTAATAGATGTTTTAAAAACTGCAAGAGATGAAAAACATCATCTCCGAAGCAGAATTCTGCCATGCAGCAAAATCAATTCTCTTATCACTGACTCAGGAAAGGCTCTTAGCAGCCTCCCACCTCTGCTTAGAGCTGAGCTGATGCTGGTGGGAGACAGTGAGCTCACTTTGCTGTCAGAAACCACTGGTGCCCAGCACCATCTGTGGAGGGATGCAGGCCTGGCTCTCCCAGTGCTCACTGCCCTTCACAAGTCACAGTTCACTGATGGAAGTAGTATCTTACTGAAATCAAATGCCTGATAACTGTTGCTTCTTGAGAAGACGGGAGGAACATGGATGCAAGGA
Organism: Buceros rhinoceros silvestris; assembly: GCF_000710305.1. NCBI lineage: Eukaryota > Metazoa > Chordata > Aves > Bucerotiformes > Bucerotidae > Buceros > Buceros rhinoceros. The sequence continues at coordinate 3,407 of NW_010414036.1, forward strand.
ATAGCAGTTTCTGAGCCTTGGTAATGGTACTCAGCCCTTTCATCCAAAGCCTAGATAGTGTATTTTCTTTTTCTTCAGCTGTTGCTTCCAACACTTGAGCACTGGTCCAGTTCCATACATACTGGCCATCAATAGTGCTCTCCTTCCACAATTCTTGCCATGATGAAAGAATTGCAAAGCAAGGACTCCACTCCATCTGCCTGACATTAAAAAAATCAGGCAAAGAGTCAAGTGCTGCCAGCATCAGCAATGACAGAAGGACCCCAGGCAGCTCACATAACTTCCAGGAGGATTCTAATTCCTCTTAGTTAAAAGGGAACTTCCTGTGGGAAAGGAGGCAGTGAATGCAGAGTTGCCCATGTCAGAGAAGTTGCTTGGTGCTCCTCAAGCATAAAGCTCTGCTTAAGTATCGTACGGGAGCAGAGTAGCTCAGATCAGCAGTAACTAACATTATTCATATGAAAAAATCACACATCCACAAGATTCAACAGAGATAAGGGATTTCTGCCTGTCCCTAAGCAGAGATTACTGAGCTATGAGATCAGGATTAATTTTCATCATATTCAGGCTTACAATTGGATTCTAAACAGTGAAGGCAGTTGGCTCACTGAACTGAGGATGTTGGCAGCTGTGCCAGTTTTCATCCTGTTTTCTCCAGTCCTATCTAAAAGAGGTCATAAAGATGCCCAACAGCTAGTGCAGTAGTCCTGTAGCTGCTTTTCTGGAAGCTGTTGGCTTCTGTCTTTCTGTTGTTTGTGTCTCACGTGTGTCTCACGTAAAGCTCCTAATTGGACACATCTGCTGTCTGCAAGATACAGTATCATCTGTGATGACTGCTTTGTCATCACACTTCAGAAAATGCATCTGCTGCTTCTGGCTGGGCACTGGTTGGAGGCTCCTTCTGATCTCTTTTGTTTCCCAGTTCCTTTCAGAGAGCACTATGTTATCAAATGTGCTTCTCTGCTATTTGCAGGTACAGTTAAAAGGTGGACATGGCTGCTTTTACTCTGCTCTTCCCTTTACTTCCCCTACACTGGCCTCAGGATGCTGCACTAATGATACTGTTTGTGCCTTCAGTATTGAAGTTCTGCCTTCATCACAAGTATCTCCTCTGTGCCTTGTTTACCTGCCTCTGAAAGTTGAGATTGGGTTAATATTCTACTCTTCCTCATCTTTTCTTTTTACACCTCAATTTTTTTCACTCATGCCTAATAGAAGAATCTTGAGGAGCTAATTTTACCACTGAGTTTCTTCAGATCTAGATATCCAACCAGTTTTCACAGTGTGTACACCCATGAGTATGTTTGTGATTAACATTTGTCTATTCAAATTTAGGTACTGAAAACTAACTTTATCCATGCTTCAGAGTAACCTAGAGTTCTGGCTTTAGAGTGCTTTAGTTTTAAATGTTCCTTTGGCAAGAGAGAGAATTGAATTTTGGGAACTCTGGAATTCCAAGCCACTACAAGAACATTGTTCTAGTGCCTACATTTTAAGAAAGATGTTGAAGTACTCAAGAAGCATCATGCAAGGGCTGCAGAAAAGGTGAAAGCTTGTCTGTTGTCCTGTGGAGTGAAGGTTGGGGTAGGTGTCCTGTTTATTCTAGCTTACCAGAGAGACATCAGAAACAATCAAAGTTAAAGCGCTCACACAGTAAACCTAAGTTTGGTCATAAAAGGCTTTTCAGTTTAGCTGGGAAAGTTTAATGAGGTCCAATAGTTAGACAAAACCTAGTTTGAAATCTGGCCTGACTCCTAATCAGTGAGAATGATTAGCCATTTTTATCACAACTTGATGGCAAATTCCCTGACTCTGAAAAATTTTAAAGGAATATTTGAACAAAAATGTTCTAATTTAATCATAGATGTTGGTCTTGTCTCAAGAATTAATCCCAGGGATTCTCATGGCTCATACTGCATTCAGCCCTTTTGTCCTTAAAATGCAGATATCTAAATTTACTACTCTGGTGGACTTCAGGTGCCAGAACAGCCTCTATCACCGCCCTTGGGATACTTTAATTTCAGGTGATCATGAAAGAGCTCAGTTAATCAGTATCACAAAGGTGATTTTGACCAGCACCAGGTATAGCTGGAAAGATCTTCAATCTATGGTTCACGGGTAAATGGCTTATCTAGAAGAGCTGCTGAAGTTTGGGTAGATGTAGCTGTGAGAGTAGTGGTGGGGCTGAACCACTGCGTGGGTTCTTCTTTGTTGTGTGATGTAGCCTCACAGCCCAGGCTGCTAAGGGCAGGTACCTGCTCTCCTGGGCTGCCTAATAAATCTGTGTCCAGCCGCACATGACGTTATCTGTGTCTCTACTTCTAGCAGCACCCACCTACCAGTTTGCAGGCATCCTCGGATGACGATGCTATCAAAAGGCCAGATCTCTACCCCTCTCCCCAGCACCTTTTCCCTTCCTCTATGGCAACACGAAGATCACCCAGGCTGTCTTAGGTCTCTGTTTGGTCACTGTCCTTTCTCCCTCTGGCACTGGCTTAACAGAAAAAGGGGACTGCTATGGATATCTTCAGACTAGGTCCCAAGGGCACCTTGTAACAGCTGGGGAAAACAGCTGAAAAATTAGTAGGCTGAGAAAATGTATGTGTGACTCTGTTGCTTTTTCTCTCCTCTTCTCTCGTTCTTGCTCTCCACCATCAGGCTATGCCTTCTGTAGAATCAGTCCAGTAGCTGCTCCTAACAGCTTCACTTTGCATTTTTTGCTATTGTCACTGTACCAGCCAATCATGCAAAAAATGATATATTGACTTGGCAGGTGCTTCTGTTTTGAACATGATTAAATAACTTTTTATTGTCATCTTCAAAGCATTTTTATGGTCATTTACTGAGTGAAAGGGGCTCTGATTTTGCGAGCATCTGCCAGAATATGTTTGATCCTGTCATCATTTCTTCAGAAAATCACGCGCCTGTAGCTAGAGTGCAAGATGCGGTAAGTGCATGAATTGTCCATTGCTCTCTGCACTTACAACACTGCCTTCATTGTCAATGATAACAACAGCAGGGGAGAGATCTTGGGAGTTAAGCTGCCTGCTGCTTTTTCCTTGATGTTTGAGCTTTTGGATGCTGTTTGAATCTCAGAGATGCAAAGAGCAGCTTCTTTGTTGGTGCTGTATTTTATTGGTTATTTAAACATGGTATGCTGTTCATAATTAGACCTGACTAGAAAGGAGGATTTACATTTCACAGGAGATGCTGAGTGTTCTGTTGTGTGTCAGCGCGGCAGTATTACAACATTGATGGAGACCTGGGCTTTGCTGCTGCACATGGAGCCGCTCTGGAGACCTCCGTTGGGCATCCAATTTTAAGCTCCCATCATGATCCCACATACCGAGCAGAATTTACATGTACTCCTTAAAGGTCCCAGTTCCACTGAATCAGCACATTCCTGCGGAAAGAAAACCAGTTAGAGCACTCCCTGTCAGCATTATCTATCTATGCAACAGCCTTCATTGACCTTCATCTGGGCTTACAGTCCCTGTGCACATCAAAATAGAAGTACTTCTTGCTAGCTGAGTTAGGCTAGTAATATTGTGTGGATGAAGCAAAGAGAGTTACAAGTAGCACATCTTGGTTTAAATTTAGCAGTAACCAGCTGGCCACATTCTGTAGGAAGCAGGAAGGGAGGATTCACAGAGAGGGAGGGAGGGAGGGAGGAATCTGACGAAAAATCAAGCAGAGGCTATAAAAACATTTCTCTAAAATGGCAGCATAATGAAAAAGGGATGCCAAGCAAAGAGCTTACTGATCATCTGTGTATCACTCTTACAACATACTCCAGCTAGCTCAGCCCTCGGTTCGGAGGGGGAGTGCAGGTGGTGGGAAGGATCGCTTCCCACACATGGTATTTTCTGCAGGATTCTTTTCCACAGACAAAACTTATTCATACTTCAGAGTCACTCTCTGAGACAGGCAAATAAAGTGCAAATTAAAGTGCAAAGCTGCTAAGTTAAAGATGTTAAAGTGCAAACTTTTCACAAAGGTGAAAAGTTGAAGAGTATGAGAGTGTCAGTACGCTTGTGAACAACCAAAATGAGACTGACAAGAGAGGCTTGACTTTCAGGGGGAACCTATGGACTAACTGACCGCATCTTTCCCTCATTTTCATACCCCTGCGTCCCTCAGGACTGATGCTTTTCAAACAATGCTCTGCCATCTGGGGGTTTTTTTGATGCTGGCTGTGCCACATCTGCCCTCCTCATCTTTGACAGCTGTTACCTTTCCTCTCACAAAATTATCAATGAAGCAATGAAGTTCATATAAAACCAGAGAACTATTTGAAAGACAGATTTGGAAGGCAAAAATGGCAGGTAACAATAATGGCCTTTGATATGTGCAACCAGCCAGCTCCTCATATCAGTAAGGCAAATCCGTTTGTTTTAAGGACTTCTTTCTTTTGGTGGAGAACATTAAAGGGAGGAGACTGTAGGAGATATCTGATGTTGCCATGAATATTTCTAATGAATCAATATTTCTGTCTATATTAATGTGTTTATGTTTGTGAGTCTATACTGCATTTTCAAGACCGTGCCACACAAGTATTAAAAATCAGGGAGTCAGATCTCATGAGGGCAGTGTAAAGAATCATGAGATTTAAAAAGAAAGCAGTAACCTTTTTTTGCCTCCCAGTTTCTCTTTGAATGTAACAATTTTGTTACATTTTAAATGTTTTTTGATCTATTTTCTCTTTCCAAAAGATCTTGTTAAGCTCAACGAGAACTAAAATGGCACATTTGTACATACTGTCACTTCATCATTTGACTTCAAGAAGCGGACCACTGAAACAATTACGGTGGCAGTTCTCTGAAAGTCATGAAAGTTGATGAATTCAGCATTTTCAAAGGCAGGCCCACTCTGCTATAAAATAATATGCCCCTCATGTGGCTAGTTGTGGTGGGAAGGTCATTTCAGTCTTGGCCCAATCTTTAAAACAGGTCACGAGCCAGGTCTTCAGATGGCATTTGTCACTGTAGCACTAGGAACATTTCTATGTCCAGCTGAGGGTCTGACCTGATTAACTCAATCACCTGGCATTCGTACATATGTATCGTATGTTCTCTCACCTTCACAGTTACACAGCTCTAGTCCATAGTTTTTGGCTAATCTACAGTCTTTAGCTTTCATAATCATCCCTTAACAGCGTATGCATTCCTAATTAGCAATAAACCTTCTGAAACAGTGATTCTTCATCCACATATTTTCCTCCAAAATCCAGTTTAAGGGAATTGACCCTTAATGGGTCATTTGGAACAGCCTCCATGAAGATGCAGGCAACCGTACGCTAAATATGGAAAGATACACAGGACTTACACTGTGCACCTTTCACAGGGCAAAAGCCACATGGTATTCCCCGGACAGACCCTGTTACACCTAGCACCCTAGGTCACTTGTACATCATAATGAATGTTAGACTTCTTACATCAACAGCTAATGCCCTGCTGTAAAAAAGAAGGAAATCAAGAGGAGAGAGAAAGCAAATAGAGAAAGAAGAGGAGACCATGCACATGGGAAGGGACAAAGCAAGAGTGTGTTGTGAAGGAGTAGCCATATACAGCATTTGGAAGATGTGGAGTCTCAGGTTTGACCACTGGAGGGACAGGGGATGTCCAGGTGAACTGGCTGGGGCTGGCTGGGGAGACACTAGTCTTTTTCTTTGAGATGGACCACTGGAGGGACAGGGGATGTCCAGGTGAACTGGCTGGGGCGGGCGGGGAAGCCACTCTTCTTCTTCTGACAGCTGAAGGTGATGGAGAGGTTCACCCTGGCCTCCCAGGGTACAGTGCCTCCTGTGCTTTCCGCTCACAGGACTATCCCAGACAGGTTCCCTTGTACTTTTCTGGTCACCTTTCTGGGTGCCTTTGTCTATCTGATCTGACTTTGTGAAGCTAGAGCAGCATATATAGGGTAGGTTTTGTGGAGAAAGGGTCTGACTCAGAATATTCGCTGGGACTTCTTTCTTAACTGCCAAGTACTGTACGGAGGAAAAGCGTTGGGGTTTTCCCACCTTGCTAATCAGGAGAGAGGTAGTTCTTAGCGATGAGACAATTATGAAAATCAGGAAGCAATTTAATTGTCTGAAAACAGCTTAATTAGAAAGAATATAATTTTCTTAAATGATAGTAATTATTTTCCTGGGGATTAAAGAATAGCAGATCTTAAAATCAAGGAAAATACCTTTTGCTATTAGAAACTAAATGATTGAAAAAATAATGGAAATAAATACCTTCATCTTCCTCCAGATTCTCTTAAGCGTTATTCACATGGAAACCTTTTCCTTTTTTGTTTACTGTGTAGATATACCACCTGTATTTATCTATAGCACAGTATCATCTAAACCCCTTAACAGGAGGAGGGCTCCCCGTTGCCATAGGAGCTGTCTAAATACACGGCAATATACTGTCACGGCATCCCTCACAGGGCAAAAAAGGGGAAAAAAAGTACAGTAGCCAAGTTAACTGCATCAAGCCATTCTTGACTGCTTAAAAATGTCTAAACTTATTTGGCTTATTCAGACAATAAACATTAGCTTTCAAGAACAGAGCAGTGGAAGGGGTGAGCCAAGTGTGGTGGGTAGATTAGCCGAGGATGAAGTGTTGCTGGACATTTCACACTTTGGAAAACCAGCTCTCAACACCATTAGGGGTGTACTTGGAAGCCTAAATATGCAGTCTCAAAACTCCTGCACTGACCTGTAGTTTTAGAGTGATAGTTAAGGCCTGTCTCAGTTAGGTGATTAAGAACCTGTTTAACTTTAATTTGAAGTTCATGGTCTGCCTCATGCTTACCCAGAGGCTATTTCCTAGGGGAGATAAACAGTAAGAGTTACATATGCAAATATATTTAAATGGTTTTTTGTTTGCAAATCAAAGCTTCAAAAGCCAGGATGTTCCAGCAATGAGGTAGAGGTAGCCCCTTGCTCTTATTTACTCTGATGTAGTCTTTAATCAACGGATCGCACTGAATTTCTCTTGTGAGATATTGCCTCATTCTGCACACAGCACAGCTGGAGTTTCTTTAAAAGGCTTTTTTTACTGCCTTTCACTTTATTTTTCCCAAATTTAAACTTTCACAGATAACAGAGAACCTTTTATTTGTCCTGTCAATAACATGATGGCAGGATGGCTGGGCTAATCTATCAGCTTGTTGCTGCTGCCACCCTATTCTTTCTTCCTATCCCCGGCACCCCAAGTGTAAGGCAGGTTGTGAGCGGAAAAGACAACCATAAAAAGCAGCCCATGCTCCTTTGGAAGATGAGCCTTTAAAAAATGCATTTGAATACTGCCACAGGGAAGTGGTACATCAAGGACTGTTAAGTACTGGTCCTACAGAAGAAACAGGAAAAAGATAGCTGGGAAGCCCCGAGTCTGAAAGAGATCCAGTGAACCAGGAGTTCAGGGGCAGGTGCCAGTACATCCGTGGAGTAAAAAAGGCTAGTGTAATCCTTGGATTTAAAGAATGGGTTGGAAAGCCAGAGAAAGTTATTTCTCTCCACCTCTAGCTTTGATGAGATCAGTACAAGGTCACTATGTCTACTGGCTGAATCCATGTTTTCAAAATCATATCGCAGGAGAGCATGCAAACAAGAGCCACAAATTAATTCAATGAAGATAAAAATGAAAGCATAAAGACTTTAAAAAGAAATTTCTACTGGGCTTAGCACAAACAAAATTGAAAGATCAATTCATTATAGCATAAAGATCTCTTCCTAGAGACACATGGCATTATTATGCTGATTGTTCCGTGAAGAGACATACAGGATGTTATTGCTGAACCCTCTGCAGTAAAAGGGCTGGTCCATGGGATTGGCTGTGCTCTGGTCTTGCTAGAGGCAAAAATCTCTTCAAGGCAGAAAAGCCTAACAGAAATGGAGGCTGGAAGCCACACAAATCCAAATTTGGAGCAGGGCACGCCATTGGAAGTGTGAGGTAATTAGCCAAGTAAAGGTTCTTTCAATGAAGACTGGAGGCCCCTCTGCAAGGCATGTTTAAATCACGCTCAAACCACTCAAGGCTCAAGACTTAACAGTGACATGATATGACTGTTGATATATAGGAAGCTGGACAAGATGATCCATTGCTTTCTGATTTTATTCTTGTCTGCGTAAATCAGTGCAGAAGCAATGTTAGCGGCAGGTCTGTGGGGCACAGCACGGCTCTAAGTTCTATTTTACAGACAGGATCCTCAGAGTAGGCAAGCAGGAAGGCTTTGACAACTGCAGAAAAGAGGATCTAACCCTGCTTTCCAAGGCAAATTCTAACTCAAGCATTGCATCTTAAATCTTAACCTTCCCACTCAACCATTGTGATTGGAGAAGCTGTTGTTTTGGCTTGTATTTCTTGTTGTAAAGCAGGTTCTTTTTCAGGCTGAGTAGCACCTTTCACCAGCAGCGCTCAGGCTGAGACTAAACACCCTACTTGTAGATTAAGTCACTACTTAATGCAAGAATGACTGTGGCAGAATCTGGCTGCAGCACTGCTCTTGTGTTGAGGAGCTCTTTAGTCACCATCAGCCCTTGTTTGTTTTCATCAGAGAATCACTTATGGAGTCAAGAAGTTCTTCATGCAGGCATGCAAGATCTAGGAAAATATATTATGTAAAATGTGTCTTAAATTACATTGAAAGGAGCCACACAGATTCTTAGCTGGTTATGTGAATGCTGAAGTTTAGTGTTTACCCTCTGTGCCTTCTTCTTGCTTGGAGCAGCACACCAAGCTCAGCTCCACGGAGTGTGAAAAGCTCCTCCAACTCCTGCCCAGCCTCACTGAATTCTTTTTAAGATGCCAGTGCAACAGCATTACTTTGGTTTTTCAAACTGTAGTCATGGCATTCACACCTTTTTTGGCAGGGTATTTCTAATTGTTTAACTCCTTTTCTGAAGTAGAGCAGGCTTTTTGTTGCTGTTTTGGATTGCCTTACAGAATATGGATTCCCAAGCACAAACTCACCTTGCAAAGTGCCTGCCTGTGTGGAAACCAAGGGAGAAGCACAGTTGTAGGAGAGAAGAGGAGTGTAGTCCAATTCTGTTTGCCCATGTCTCAAATGCTAACTGAGAACTTACCACCTCCAACCACAAGTATCTCATGGGGGAGTCAGTGCAGCTGGATTTTTACCTCTCACAGAGGCTGAAATCCGTGTTTGGAACAGCTCTGCTAGTGGGACCCACAGGGATGAAAAAGCACAATTAATTGACAGGTGAAACAGACACTGAGGGCATCTCTGGGGATGATAGACTTCCACAAATAACTTTGCAGAAGCAAACCCTGGCTTTTTACAGTCTGCTGGGACTGGCACAGCCAAGGATGGACAAGTGCTCTCACTACCGGCACCTCTAGATCTGGAGGGTCCCATTCCATAGCCTGGGGGAAGAACAACAAAATGCTGTTGATCTGCAGAGAGGTGATTTGGAACACGTGATTTCCAGATAGTTCACATTACACGAGCATGGAAACGGAACACCAAGATAAACATGGCTGGTGAAAGCAATGGCTATAGATACAGAGCAATATTAGAAATTTCTTCCTGGGGACATGAATAACCTGTAGTGACTCTTCTGTTTGCCTTGGTGGAGGCAGGTTAGCACAGAAAAAGCTATTCTTTCCCTGCTAGAACAAGCTCCCTGTTAAATGGAGCATCTGCACAAACCGAGAACAAACCAGACTGAACAGAGCACTGAAGAGAATTTCCAGCCCAGTACAGGAAGTATTGCTCAAACTGCCCAGGCCAGATGTTTCTCCAGTTTGTGACCCTGAGACAAGGTTCTGGCACATCAGCAGGTAGACAAGCCACCACATCACTGCACCACCTCAGGACAAGTACCATACAATGTTAGCGTCAGCTGTTACTAGGGTTTGTAAGTGTGGGATAAGGTATAAAGGTATAATTACTCCTAAACAGAATTGAATATGAGGCTACACACACTCCTGAGATATTTATATGATAAAGTGAGAATCAGCAGCGACTCAGAAAAGCCAGTTACTCTGGAGCCACTGAGCATAGCATGACATGCCGGACCACTAGAAGTGGAAGTAGAAGCCATTGGCATGCCATGGACTACGATCCAGATTGTATAAGCCTGAAGAAAGGAAATCATATGATAAGGCTGTCCTGATCAAATAAAATAATGCTGCAGAGATGATCCTCCACTGCTGCGGCCAGGCAAGGAAGCATGTGAGAGAGATTTTGCCTAAGAAGGCTCAGCAGTTTATCCTTCCTGGAATAAGAACAAACTCCACAAGTAGACCTAGACTTTAAATGAGGAGAGGGAAGCATGGCTGAGTGAAGCTAGAGGATGGGTAGGTGAGTATCTCGTGAACCATCAGCATGCCACGGTATTAAGTATGCTAAGATTGAAATGGGAAAGCCGATAGTGTAAAGCTGACAGCTTTAACATCTCCTAAAAGCCCAGGTGGGAAGAGACCAGGATAGACTGATATATTTGTAATTGCAGAACTCTGGTGGTTTCCTAAATTTCCATCTCCCGGACACGGGAGACGGCTATCCCGCTGTAGCAAGGATAATAAACAAGAAACTGGAGGCATGTAGCAGTCCTCAGACTACTCACTCCGCAGTAAAATTAAAATTAATCAGGGCCAAATGAGAACTTCCGACAATATCTGCCTTGAAATACTGATGAGCAGGATGAGGGAGTATTGGGCAAGACTCTCACAGCCAAGCGAAAACCTAGAGGAAAGCTTCATCCCCAAAACACCCCAGATCAGGGATTTGTGAACTGCTGGACCAAGATCCTCTTTCTGAAAACAGGAAACTGCTGCTGTGTGACCTGGAGGCTTCAAGACAAAAAGCCAAGTAGCAAAGCAGATTTGGGTCCAGCTATCAGAGCACGAAATGCAATGATGACCTGGTGAGGCATCCCCAGTTCTCAGCCTTGTTTTTTTTGTTCAGTCTGGACCGCCAAGATAGTGCTGCTGTTTTAGAATTAAGATCTTGATTTTTGAAGATGACTAGGCAACGGGATGTCTGGCCTTTTAGCTCTTTGCAGGTTACTCTCCTTCCTTCAAAGTGTCGACATCTCTGAAAAAGCCTGTGGGTTTCTCAGCCTGCCTAAAGGCCACTATTCCTATTAATTTTCTTTCTTTTTTCCAAACTTTTGTTTTCCTCCTTATTTTCCTTATTTTTACTTTTATTTTCCATCAAAAAGCACTCACAACTGTTGATACAGTGAGTTTGCTGCTCTTTGCCTGTTTTAAAGAGGTGGGGTTTTATTTGTTTTTTTTTAAACATTAAATGAAAGATTATGTTTGATACACAAATATAGGTTTCCTACACAAGGTTTTTAAGAGTATGTAACTTTTCTCACAATTCTCATTCAGTACCACCTGAAATCAGGGGAAAAGTTCCCCTGGTTTAATGATGCTGATTATGAAAGAGACTTCCCAAGAAAATGAACACAAATTACACTTAAAATGCTAAATTATGAGCTCTATACATAGATTATTATGTCCTACTGCAGTACAAAGGAAGACATGTCTTCTCCTGCGAATTAAAAAACTATGCAGAACTCCCTCGCTCTGTGCCTAATCCCCTAGAGGGCAGCATGACCTAAAAATAAATTAAACGCAGCCAGGCAATTAGGAGTTTTCAAGGGCTGGTTATGTTAAATCAGATTGTGTTTCCTCCTTCCTCTGACAAATTGGCAGAAAGGTGTAAGAAATAGGGAGATACTTATGGTTTCCAAATTATATGAGAAAGTTTGCATCACAAACCTAGTAATATCACCCTAGATCAATTTCTTTAGCTTGCATAATACACATATGTAATCTTACAAACTGTCAAAGCCAAGTACGTTGTACTTAAGCAGCCTCTCTGGTGGTTTCCTAAGCGGGGTTTTATGGCTTCAGTGTTGGATGGCCTCAGTTCCCCTTGCTAACCTTAAGATTTTGCCTGTGTCTGCCACTGCATGGGCTCGATCCAGCACAATTAAAAGAAGTCAGGTACCCAAGCGTGAAGGAGGGGAGAGCACTGGCTCATTACTCAGGCACTGCCTGGTGCTCTAAGGTCACCCAGAAGCTCATCAAACTGTTACAGCGGCCCAGTCCACTTGGACAGACAAGTCCAAAAGCTGCAACTTCTCTGACCATGTAGACACCATGCTGGGTTTTTGTCAGTGTTCTGATAGAAAATGGGTTTTCAAGGGCTGAAGGCCATCTCCTGGAGATGATTCCTCTGTTTGGCTGCTTCAGGAAATTGCAGAAACTGAAGACAGAGGACTAGTAACAGTCACCAATTTCCGGAGCAGCAGATCCTGTTCAGTTGCCAGGCTCCATAGGAGCAATAATTGGTCATCGGGAAAAGGCTTTTCCAGCTCACTGAAAATAAGTCGGAGAAGAAAGGGTAGTGGTCCAGGTTGACTTAATTAAAAATAAAATTGATGGGAAAAGGGACAAAGAGGCCTTCTAAAAGAAAAGTGTGGTGTATGTGTGCACATTTTCATGCTGCTGTCATTGCAGAAGATATTTTTGATTTGTACTAGTCCCAGACCTGCTTGAAGACAATTATACAGATTCTTTGAATGAAGAAGAGCAAAGTACATGTATCTGTGGATAACCGAATTACAAAAAACCAAGTTTTGATTGTAATCACTAAGAATAGGATGGATTAACTCAGTGTATTTGGAACTACTTCACTCATACCTCTAAATCCAACAGCAAAATACATTTTGAGACCAGTTATACTGCATACAGAAACACTCTGACATAATAGCTATTAGGTTCCTGGAACACTCCTTTCATGAGAAAAAAACATTTCTGAAGAAGTAGCTGGAAGATACATTGAAAATTACTTCCCTTGCTAAGTGTGGCTGTGGATCTGATGGCACGTTTTAGGTTAACTAGTTTACATTTCTTTTGAAGTGAATTTCCCAGCGACAATGTTTGCACTATTCACCTGCCTCATCAAGGCCTGTTTAGAATACAGTGCTTAATACAGTTTTTAACCCATTATAAAGCCATGCACAGATAATTTAAAGTGATCATAACAACTAACAAACACGTAATCAAGGAGCTCTTAAAATGTATTAAAATTCAGGTCTCTCGCTATTAGCAAAACCGCTTCATTAACATATTAAGACAATGTTCATTTGATAATTAGCTTCTGTTTTCTTTGCATCCTGGCAGTTAAATCATCCCTATGAAGCCAGAGGGGAAAAGTTTATGCTTCTACAAGGTGTCTCTGGTGAAGTCTAGGTTGCCTCCTCATAATTTTCAATCAACTTTCATATTTTCTTCTTCTTGTACTTTGTTTCTGAAATGCTGCAGATTAAAGCCCACTTCCATGGTGAATGTGGGAGTTTATAGCTCTCAGGGCTCAGAACAAGGACAACCATGGGTCCTTTTCCCCCTTGGACTCATGCTACTCTGGTAACACAGGACTCAGGGAAAAGAGCTTGGGAATTCCTTGCATAGGCCCTCTGTGACATGCTTGTGCCCCTCGTAGGGTTCAGAGCCTGTCAGAGAAGAAAAAACTCATGGGACAAAGTCCACAGAGTGACATCCTTGTTCTCCATCTTTTCACTAATTGACAGTTATTCATTCCAAACAGCATTTTTCAAGGGAAAAAAAAAAAAAAGGAATGTTATTTAAAATAGATTTTAAAATATTTTAATCCCAAGAACAAGGCACTTGATTCCAGATTTTTTCAGACGTCAAGTGTTGGCTACATCTGCTGAGACACCTCTGAGCTGCTCATGCAATGCCCATAGGTGCAGTCTGGTCCTACTGCAGTAAAAACCAACGGAAGGAGCTTATTTATAATGCAGTAAAAAAGGAGCACGGGTTACTTACACGAGACTGCCCCAGCTCACACCCCGGATGCACCCCCCACCCACCAGCACATCACCAGCCATTTCCAGGGAAAGCTTCTCATCATCTCTCACAGATTTGCAATGAATACAAAGACAGGTATTACTGAATATACAAACTAGATCAAGTGGTTATCGTTTTGTCTGATACATATTTAATTTTAATATGTTTTTTTCAATTAAATAGTAATTACTTACATGTTTTACTCTTTGAAATAGCAGATACAGAATGCTTCAAGTATAAGTAGTAGGCTGGCAGAACTGTCCAGAAGGATCTTGCAAGATGGAGTTGGGTTGGGTACCGCACAGCAGATGAAATTTAGTGCAGATTAAGTGATGCACATAAAGAAAAACCAAACTATGATAACTTCACACATAATATTATGGGCTCAGAGATAGCTGTTCAAGAATAAAAGGTTATAACAGACAGCCCTATGAAAATTCCATCTCAGAGCTTAGAAATAGGCACAATGTTAAAAATGCCAAGGAAAGAAAAAGAGAACAAAAGAGAAAACAGAATACGATTGTCTAAATTCACTGTACATCTGTATCCAGAACACTGCGCACAGTTCTGGCTGCCCTTCTCAAAAAGGACATGGCAGAAGTGGAAAAGGCTCAGTGAAGGCTGGCACAGGGATGAAATTGT
>NW_010414036.1:17984-23598 GCF_000710305.1 Buceros rhinoceros silvestris
ACAAGGATAGTCAGCTTTAACCTGAAAAGAAATAACAGGGAAAATATGCTGGAGATGTATAAGGTCCTGAGTGCCGTGGAGAGGACAAATAGAAAGGGATGATTGTCTCTCTCCCAGGACAGGTGTGAGGGGGCATCCCACGACACTGGCATGTGGCAGATTATAACCAAACAACAAGCAGATTGTTCCTCCACGCGGTGTTGTTAGGCAAAGGAATTCTTTATAAAAAGACATTGTGAGTACTAAAACTGTGCACAAATTCAGAGAACAACTCAAAAAGTGCAGCTGACAGCAACTCATCTAAGACGGTGTCTGAGCCACAAACTGCTGGAGATCGGAAGGTTGTTTTGGAGAAGCGTCGCTAGACATTTTTCTCTAACCTCTTGCTCTCCTCCATACATCTGCTGTTGGCTGTTACAGGACATTGGCTAGGCAGACCTTTGATCTATCTGACTGAGCGCTGAAGTTCTCGTATTCTCTCACTCACATCAGGTGAGATTCTGCTCTGGGAAAGCCCTTACAGTAGGAAATGTTTTAGAGACAGCCTCAGACAAATAATTTGATCTGTTCTGCTTGATAGAAATGAAGCGACCAGAGAGAAGAAAATGCACCATGTAACCATTCACTGATTTTCATCTTTCTTTGTTCAGACCACTTTGTGTTGCCGTTTCGGATACCTGCTGTAATAATGAAGATATAGGATCGTGTCACTGATGTCTTCTCACTACTGGTGATTTTTTAATCATATTTTTGTTTCGGTTTTTTGTTGTTAGAATATATTCACTGAATTGCACAAACCCCGCAAAATTACTTTCATCCTGCAGCAGCCACTAGCACAGACACTGACTGACGTGAACAGGGAAGAGGTTGTAGCTTGCCATACACCTGGATGCAGAAGCTAGATGTCAAGCAGAGGTGTTACATAATCAGTCTTTGCATCTTTTACCTTAGAAAGTACTCATCTCTGCTTTGATATCAAGTGCAGCTGGAGAAGAATATCCTTTTCACCCATCCATTTGTTTCTGAGATGTGTGGGAACAGCACTCGCACAAGAAAACAACCAAGAAAACAGCACAAAAGTGCATGAGAAAAAAGGAAAACAAAATCTTTAAGCTGATGACATGTTGCCTTCCTTTTCTCTGTCGTATCAGTAAGAGTCCTAAGAGGTGATTTTTCTTCCCTCTTCCACAAGGTTTTCTCAAAGCCTTGCTGTAGGGCTGCCACAATTCTCAGGGCATGTTCCATTGTGAGCTCCCCTTGTAAAGCCCTGCAGCTATTGGCGTGGCCACCTGCTCTCATCCAGCCCAGGCTGTTAAAGGTCTCAAATCAGCAGGGTCATCCTCTTACCGCTATGATCATGAGAGCCAATGCTTTTCTTTTCCCACATCTTGAGCAGCTATTGCACAGTTGTCTCAATTTCTGCAGGAACCTAGACCATGAATGGGAGGAGTTGAATTGAGCGGCTTCTGGGGGAAGTGGAGGTGAATGTCTAGAAAAAGGAAGCACTTTGTGGAAGCAGCACAAACTCCAGCAAGTCCTTGCCTCCCATGGTATGTAGTCTAGCGGTGTCACTTGTGAAACCTAGTGGATCCTACCGGCTTATGAAACCAACCAGCTCCTGTTTGCCTTCAAGACCATGGGAGGTTTGGACCCACTGCCATCGCCTTTAGCAGGCCAATTCCAATTTATCAGGTAGCACCTATTAGCACTGAGGTACTCACAGTGCATTACCGACACAGCAAGTTTCAGGTAACTTTTGGTAATTCCAGCTGGCATTCAGAATGCAGGAGAACAAAGACTCCTCCACACAAAAATGAAAAATACTTGACCTTGGCTCTAATAGAGCTTTGCCAGGTGCTGTGATATATTTAACCTTCACTTTCAGAGTTTCAGAAACTAAGTCTTGAGGTGTTGAAAGCCCTAGATGTTTTTAATGGAAAGTGAGAGAAAACAGCAAATGAGCCACAGAGAAGGCTCTGCTGAAAACTGCAGCTGCATCAGTGTGACTGGGTAAAAAAAAAAAAAAATGTTTTTAAAACAGAAACTGCTGATACGGCTTTTGGTGAAGCCTCTGCAGCAGCTGTGATGGCTTTTAACTTCGAGTTTTCAGTGGGGAAAAGATGATATTTCTTGCGTTGTCATTTTTATGAATAACACAGGCGGGTTTCAAAATGTCAGGCCAGGTTGAGGAGCAGATGTAAGGTTAGCTGGGTCTTGGACTGATCCAAACAGCAGGGCCTAAGCAATTTGCTGGGGTTGATAAACACAGGGAACACACAGGTCATCAGACCTTCAGCTCAAGTTAGCTTCAACACAAGCTAGTGTTGGTGTTAAGTGGCAGTGCTGACACTCAGGAAGATGTCTCTGAGCTGCTGCCTCCCAGGGATGCTGGGGTACCATATGGGGAAAACAAAGCAAAGAAGTACAAATCAATGTGAAAAGATGCGTGGTATCTCAGGACACGGACATGCTCTTCCTTGTGTGGCAGAACATGTGCTAAGCCTTCCGTGTGCCTTTCTTCACGTGGCAGAACTGCTCAGCTTCTCAACACTCCACACAGGAAAGGGTGGTTCTGGGGCGAGTTTCTCATTAAATTTCTGAAAAACGAAGATTGCAGCTTCCAAATTGGACTCTCCTCTTGTGCAAAGAACAGACAATGAAGCAGTTGGTTTTAGGCATCGTGGCTCTGGATTAAAATCCAGTTATGGGAGAACAGAGGGCTGAGAAATGCTTCTGTCAAAAACCGATTGAAGACACACTTTTCTTTGTGAAAAGTTCTGGTTTGGAGAGATGAACATTTTCAAAATAAATGAAACATTTCTGATTTTCTGACTAGCTTTTCTTTAATGTCCCCTAAGGATGAGGAAAGTATCCTACACCTCATGGGTGGTTCATATGGATGTCTCAAAAAGACCCTGAATTTTCACCCTGGGAATAGAAATGCTTGCCAGAGGGGACACTTCTGTGCTTGAATAGCTATTCTCTGTCTGACAGAGCTGGCAGTAATCTTTTATTTCTTTGAATATGTAAGCTAGCAAGAATTGCAGTAGAGGTATTCTACTGGAAAATACAATTCAGTTTTTCAAAGATGGTAACCTTGAACCCACTCTGTTTCCCTGCTAAGATTTATTAGAGGTATGATTTGGGATTTGCTCATGCATGAGCCAAGGACCAGGATACCATAACAAATTTCCCCAAGTAACATTTTATTTTTCTCCTATCCCTTTCAAATTCTCTTCCTTGCTCCCCTTGCAAGTTTCATGGACCCACAGGCAGCTGGTGGATGGAAGCAAAAGTGCAGCGACATCAACAGTGCTGCAGCTAATGGAAGAAGGGAAAGATTTGCCAGAGACTGGTAAATGTCAAGGACACTCATCACCTGTTGAAATGCAACAAAGGCAGCAAGTCTCCTTTGTCAGTTGTTGTGGGAATAGATGTTAACGTTTCCACTGCAGATCTGATCTTTACTGGCAGCTTGTTGAAATAAGAGAATTAGTCTATTGGAGCTGGAGTTCATCCTCGATGGGAGGAAAATTAAACATGGGGACTGACTCTGTTTCCCATTTGGAAGACTCTGGAGGTAGTTTCTTGCATTCTTGTACTTTGTGTTTATAGGAATGGGAAAACCAAGGCACCACTGAAGATCAATGGATATGAGACCACCGACTCACCAAACCCAAGATCCCCTCCCTGATTCAGTGCTGAGTGGCTTTGATGCTAAATTAAGCACTATGCTGTGTAAGATGCTCATGTTTGATGTCTTTAGTCAGTATCTTTTTTTAGACCATTTTTTCTGAGTCATTGAAGTGACCTCACTAGCGTCATGGTTTAAGCTCAATAGGCAGGTAAACACCACACAGTCACTCACTGATTCCCCCGACCAATGGTGGGGAGATGGGGAGAGAACTGGAAGGCTAAAAATGAAAAAACTCATGGGTTGAGTTAAAGACAGTTTAAAATTAAAAAACACTACCCAAAAACCTGCTGAAGGAAAAGAAACAAAACTCAGAAAAAACATGTGATGCAAAAAACCCCAATGATCACAATCAACTGATGCCCAGCCAGACCCCGAGCAGTGGCAATCCTGGCCAATCTCCACTCCCCTACAGCCATTTTATTGCTGAGCATGACACCATCTGGTCTGGAATATCCCTTTGCTCCGTTGGGGTCAGGTCTTTCGGCTGTGTCCCCTCCCAGTTCCTTGTGCAGCCCCAGCCTACTTGTTGGTTGAGTGGTATGAGGAGCGGAAAAGGCCTTGCTGCTGCTTAGCAATGGCTAAAACATCCCTGGGCTAGCAACACTGTTTTCATCACAAGTTACTCATACAAGTAGAAGTTTAACTCTATCCCAGCCAAAACCAATATAACTAGTCACGCCTTCGTGGTCTGAAAATCTTGAAAGGACTGTTTGGATTTGGATTAGAATTTCCTTGTATCCAATTACCAAGGCTCAGAAGTGCACAAGGTTTATTACCCTTCTCTAATATCTTCCCTGGAAAATAGGCATCAAAAGATTTGAAACAGTGCTGAGCTTTTCCTCGGAGAAAGAAGCAGGAGGATGGAATAATTTTTTTTTCCCATATAGAGAAGAAAGAGACTTATGACCTTAAGTACTTATACCCTCTGCTCTGCTCCAGGGGGCAAACCATCATAGTTTGGATCTGAAACCACCTGACTTAAGTCTTGCTGTGATGGAATCATGGATCAGAGCAAAACTGATAGAGTTGGGGCTAACTGCAAAAAGGATTTATGGAACCTGCTCTGCTACTGCTGCAAAGCTTAGAGGAGGAAAAAAAAAATCGTTTTTCCCTGGAACTGTTTACCATCCGGGTAGCTGTTAAACAGTGACATACTAAAATAGAAAATCAGGCAGCCTGTGGTTAAGATTTCACCGGACTATATGCAAAGGTTTTTGTGGTTTTTCAATGCTCAGTAGATTGAACTGGATTTCCTTGGAATTTTTCAGGCTATACAACATGACCTGAACAAAGGGACAATTTGATTAGTCTCATTGCCTCAAAATTCTTTCTTTCTGCGCTGTCCATTTTGACAGGATGCTGATTTGATTCTTGATTCTCCTTGTTCTTTTTTTTACCCTGATTTTCTTCTTTTCTCTGCTGCTTGAAGGGTTGATATTAAAACAAATCTCCCTGAACCAGAACAGTTTGAGTTGCAATCCTGTCGAGGACCAGCAAAATAACTCATTCCTAAATTCTCTTTTATGGGTAATTACCTCTCAGAAAAGAACCCTGGACATTTGTGTCACTGCCAACAGCAAATGTCAAAAAATTTAGGATCGGTGTTTCCAAAATCTTTACACTGCCTGAAAAATATGACTTGTTAAAAATAGGAAATCCCTCGCTCTTTTTCTGCCTGTCACTCTTTAAGACTTGCATGTTCTGTCAAGCTGTTTGTCCTTTGCAGGTATGAGAGTAAGAATCTTACCTTAAGAGGATAAAAGATTAAACCGAGACAGTCATATGTTTAAAGAGACCTTGGGGTCTGTGCAAAACTCCAAAAACAGAGGGCTCATGCTAGGATGATGCTGAGAGAACCTGCATTCTTTATTCCAGATAATGAAAAAAAAAAAAAAATTGAGGGGGCGGGGGGGGGGG
>NW_010414036.1:23672-31314 GCF_000710305.1 Buceros rhinoceros silvestris
CGGGGAGGAGAAAAGAAAATGAAAGGGTTTGGGTTTTTTTTTCATTTCTACGGCAGACTGTACCTGAACCTGACACAACTGAAAGCTGAAATAAAGTATAAATGGCCCAATGCAAGAGGCAAAATGGAAAAACTTCTGTTCGGTTGATTGAATGGGTGTGCTGCACCTCTAGGAAAATTATTGCAGAGGCAGCAGGCAGATGAATAGCATTTGGCAATTAGCACCCAGTGTATAAAGACCTGTAGTCAGATCTTTGCTTGCAAGAGCGAGGTCTGCAACCTCAGTGTGCTTCTCGCAAGGCTGATGGCTCCTTCTCCCAGTGACATAAGTTTCCACTAATCAGTCAAGATTTGGTTGAAATCTGGCAGACCAGCAGCACAGAAGCAGAAACCATCTTTGTGTTGCTTGGAACTGTCCTTGAAGAGGCATTTGAACATCAGAACAGAGGGCTTTGGTTGAAGTGGGAAGCAGAAGTAGAAGGCAGAGCTTGCTGGGTTAGTAGCAGACAGTGTTGTACTTTTGAGTGCTAGAGAGCAGGTTGGTACCGGGACATGTGCTGTCCGTTCCTTCCTCTCTGACTTCTTTCTTTTTCCTTCCTTACTTGATATTCAACTTCTGTCCCTTACCCTGTGCACCCTCTCTGCTCTGCAGGCTGGCTCCGATCCATGAGTATCCTCTGGCAGGTCTTGCCTCACCTTTTATCTCCTGCACCGTCCAACTACTGCACGTCCTGGCTGGCCTAATGCTCGCCTTTGAACTCTCAACAAATGCATTTCTTGCAAGCTCAGGTGAAGGAAAAGGATCAGGAGAAAAATTGGCTCCTTCTTTATCCTTCCCCATGGAACAGGCTAGGAATTGAGCTGTAAGGTTTTCGGAGCCTTTGTTTCCAGTGCATTGAGCTGGGTTTTGAATACAAATCTGAATGAAATTCCACCGGTGACGGGTTTTCCCAGCACACTTGGCAACAATATGAGGCCAGTATATTGTCATCCACCATGGCTTTGTGAGCACTGCAGACCCATGAACATGGTCTGATCCCCTCCCCTAGAAAGCACTTTATTTCAGGACATAACACATCCCTAAACGAAGGAAATCATGCCAAAATCCTTTAAAATTGTTAATGTTATTTAACAGTTTCACATAAAGCTGACAATCACGTGATAGAACAAAAAATACACACAGGACAATGTCTTTCTAGTATGGATAATCTTAGTTTGTCTGTAAAATTCTAAACTTGGCAGAAGACAAAGAAATTAGAAGTGCTTGTGCATGCTAATGTTCATCAGCATGTACTGGACTTCAAGTTTCACAATCCAAACTAGAGATGACAATGCATACACACAGAATGAAGAAAAAGGCAGCGGTAACCCCCAAACAGCCGATTTTACAAAGAGAGCCCTAAACCAGCATCCAACTGAGGTCAGAATTTGTTTACTGGAACATAAGGATCTTATCGTTAAAAACAAAACCCAGTGATTCCCTGTCAAGAAAGACATGACTTCTGGATACTGACGTATGTAAAGAAATAGTATTTAATACTGTAGGGACATGAATGCTTATCTTTTATTGCGGAGGCCGCTTGAACCATTTTGTAAAGCCGGTATCATGAACTAAACATACAGAGAAATAAAGATTTTTCCCAAGACAAATAAAATTTCTATTCTTTCATATTATTACAAAAGATACGAAAACCAACATATTCTGTCCTTAAGTATCAGACTGAGGTTTTGTCTTTTGTTATCACTGACAATAGCACTACTGCTTGAATACCCAGCCATACCAAATGTAAGTTATTTGTATATCTCTATCCTCTCAGGAAATCTTGACCTTGAAATAGAATAAATATGTAACATGTGTATTGGGTTTGCGTGTTCATAGCTAACAACACCAGCGCTAAAAAACATAGAAATTGAACAAAAACATGCAGAAGACGAGCTTGTGCAGTGCTATTTGACTCATTGTTGCAAAATGAGAAATTACAGTTTAAATGTTTTGCTGTCTTTGAATGACCCTCCATTTGTAATTGATTCAGCTCAACAGACTGCAACTCTAAAACCATCGAGATCTGGGACTTATTTGTCCCATGTTTAGAGTATGCTTCAGTCACTCTACCAAAATCAAACTGCAGAGGATGGGACCTTCTCTGTTTGAGTGCTTTGATAATGTGCCACATTAACTTTGGTACAGTTTGAGAGGTGTTTTTCCACAACTTTCTGCTCCCCAGAAGGAAGCAGACTACTAAGTTTTTTCATGGACTCTTAGTTACTCAAAACAAATTTAACAATTCAGCTCAGCTGAGGTTTTTATTTAAATTTGAGACAATTGCCAACTGAAATTTCTCACAGAAGAATTCGATGCTTCTACGGAATCCAGACCATGTATCGAAACATCAGGAGTTTGAGCGAAATTTCTGTCTCTGAAAGAAAACCTTGACGTTTGATACTTGCTTTTCTTCTGTATTGAGACAGAGAAAAGACTTGTGGGAGAGAAAATTCAACTTCAGATAATGTCGGACTGTAATCAACAATACAGCTGGGAGAAGGCGTCCACCTAAGGAGCGGGAGGACAGAGAATTTCACACATTCATCCATTCATATATTCGATTCTAAACAAATAGGGAGTTTCAATTAGACTTGCTCAAGAGAAAAAGATGCCAATTCATAAAAAAAAGTATTTTCTGCTGAAAATTACAGTGTTTAAGCCAGCTTTAATTACAGCATAACGTCTACTGTTGACTCTTTACCTAGTTAAATGTAGATAATTGTAGGAAATAAATTAAAAAAAAGTGGAAAGATCAGCAAAACTAGATAGAACTAGGGCTGGTAATTGAAACTCATCCCAGTTCTGACACTTACTTATAAGTTTGACTGTATGAGCAATAATTCTGATTTTCCATTAACAGTCACTGCATGCCTAAACTCCCTCCTCCAAACTTCTGGGTTATGGGTTTCCCTGGGATGCTAGCCCTAATTTGTCTCCAAACCCACTTCCACCACAGTTTATTCAAGGTCCATGGCTGTGAAGTACAGGACCATTTGTCCCCAGCGTCTCTCACAAAGCCCTACCATGAGCCTCAAGTGGTGTGAAGAGCCAATATAAGGCTACCGAGTAATATTAACTTTAAGGGAATAACCACTCTTGTAACTTGTAAGGTAAAGTGCAGCAAGGCTCTGAAGTGTCCCCACATGTCAGAATTTCATGACCAGAAAAAAAAAAAAAGCCATTTCAGCCCTTGAAAGAATATAAACTTTCAAATGACCCTTCACTGCAGGAAGAATGGGAACCTGCAGTACTTGGTTTGTCATCCCCTCTCCTCCCCCAAAGGCAGTTGCCAAAATAGCATGACCGAAAGCACGCTGCATATTGAATCATGTTTGATTCAGCAAAGGCTACGTCTACTGCACCGACTGCATCATTTTAGTATGGAGCTTATACATTTACCCATCAACAGAAAATGCTTTGTGCTCCACAGGAGGAGGTATTCTTTTGCTTTCTCACTGCATTTCACGTAGATGTGTCTGAGAGCATTTTCTGTGGTCTTCTTAACAGGGGATGCGCACGCTGTGTTCTGCCATGTGATTTCTTCCTTCCTTGTAACCATTTAAAAAAAATATTTTGTTGAATGCTGATTTAAAAAAGCCATACACCAAAACACACTTCTTGTTTTAAAACCAGAGATAAAGAGACAGAAATACCTGAAAATGAAGCATTTCTGTGTAGAAGAGGGATCAGAACTGAACCTTATTTTTTAAGTAGCTGAGAAAACAAATCATATGAGAATTCAGACCTCTGACCACCTCTGAAGGGGAAAGCTAATGGAAACAGCACCTCGCTGGGGACATTATTGCCTATCATCACCTAACGGTGACCCTGAGGGAAATGAAAGTGAAAAGAAACAGAGCTATGTGCAAGGGAGGTGGAACTGTTCTCATATCTGAATCTGCAGCAGAATCGTCTAATTGGATATAGAGCACATCACAATGAATAAATACCAGAGGAAAAACATTTTCAAGCTTTGTAAAGGCATGATGTGCAGATTGAGAGGATGGCATTTCTAGCCATTTTTGATAAATACAGGATACACTATGACTTGGTCAGAGAAGGAAAATTTAGAGAAGCCCATCAATTCAAGGGGCTGCACATTCAGCAAAGCATTAGACCTTGCAAGGAACAGGCCAAGGAGAGCTGAGTATCCAGTACTCGAGGAAAAGTTTCTGCAGAAACCAAAATTTTGCAGAGGTGCATACATTTCAGACACCTTTTTTTCTTTTTTCTGAAATGGTTGGTCACTGTAATTAATATTTTTCCTAGGCATGAAGATCCTGCAGCCGACGTAGCACTGCTGGCACTCAAACTGCTCTGTGTTACATAGAAAAGCGTTCAGCTGAGAGGCTGGTACTATCTGTACACAAGCTGTCCCACAGCCTCCACCACCAAAGTCAGCCCTTGCCAGTACACTGCCAGTGCCCGCCAGCTCCTGAAAATGGGATAGGAGGAAGAGGAGGGAAAAAACAAGGCAGTATGGTCAGGTAAAGATTACAAAACTTGTGTTTGGCATCCTAACGCTGGGAGAAGGCTGATGAGAGGCTGGGGAGCTGGAGGTGGGATGGGCAGAGGCGTAGGGCTGGTACAGCCACCATTGCTGTCAGGAGCCCTGGTCACAGCTGACACCAAGAGCTCCAGCTGCCATCCCTGCCAGCAGCCAGGGCTGCTGCAGCAAGCAGTACCCAAAGCAAGATCTGTTTGGAAACTCCTGCTTCATGTAATATGTATTTCCATTTGATGTTTCCAGGCTGTATTTGGGACAAAGCTTTTTTACTGAAAAAGCACCAAAATGCCATAATGAAAAGCAATACTCTTTGACGGGTTTTGCAGTGCAAGCTTTAAAGGCTGTAAGTACCAGACACTCTTCTCAGTGAATTTAAATGCAATCCTTATTTCTCACTCTGGAGAAGTTTTGGGCCACAGGTGGCAAAGTGGCAGGACGGACCCCTGCCTGCAGGTGACGGCAGAGTGTACACACTCCTGGGGCACAGCCTGCAGTGCTCTTTGCAGCCCCACAAGGAGGGACGGTGGAGCTGCTGGGTCGACCCGGTGTTTTTCCACTCGACCTTCTTTTAGCTGCTCTGTACCCAGTGCAGGCACAGGGACCACTGAGGGCTTCACTTACCCACAGCATCCAGCTGTTCTGAGTGTGCACATGCTTTTTACCAGAAATCCTGCCTGAGCCTTGACAGAGGGCTGGGCTAGCTGTGCTGCCAGAGAGGTCAGTGTGGCCAGATAGGCAGTAGGTGGATTTGCCTCCACTCATTAGTCAAAATGGTTCTAGAAGGTCACACTCATGACATTGGATGCACCCATTTCCTGTATGACCACGAGCTAACTCTTTGCCTTTTATGTCATATCAAAATAGGCAATAAATGCTTCCTTCTCTCACCCTGAGACTGTCATTCACGGAGCATTTTGAAAGCCTACAGAGAAGATGGGATGGAAGTGTCAGGTTTATTCATCTATAAAGCTTGTACCTCACAACTGGACAAATCTGTGATGCTCTCCCTGCCTTCTCCCAGGGCAGGTAGAACCTGAAGCTGGCACCTCTGTGGAGTGGCAGAGCTGGCACAGTAAGTACGGTATGTAGATGGCAAAATGGCTTTCCTTCTTAGCCCTGCGTTAAGTGCTCGCTGAATGAGTTTGACTCCCCAGACTCAAGGACAACCAGCTCAGGTTGCTTCCTCCAATACTAATACGTAAACAAGTTACTCACTTGTTTTTTTCAGTTAATGTTATTCAGAGACAGTAAAATGCTGTGGAGTATTCATTCTGGTTCGAGTTGTGGAAACGGAGCATGTATAATTACCGATGTGGGTAGCAGTCCATCTCATAGCCTTACTTATGCCAGTGAAGGATATTATCTCATTATATCAGCTCAGCAGTCTTCTTTCCCTGGAATTTGCAAAAAGCAAGGCACATAAAGGAATGATGAAACAACTAATTACAAGGGACATTATTTTAAAAACTGCACAGTAGTCAAAATCCATTAATGGACTATTTTACATCATTAAACTACTTCCAAGAAAGTATCTAGGCTTTTTCAGCATAAACATTTCTACATTGAAAATGTAACTTGAACCTAACTCTATGGTTAGCTATTTTTTGAATGAGTATAATATGTGCTTTCATTTATGACAGGGCAAAGATGAGTGAAATTTTTAACTTCATTATGTCTATCATCTAAAGTAATTTGGAAGATGGTCCTGCTACATGGAGACTCTCCTGGGCCAGAATGCTAATAATGACTAATGTCTGGGGAAACAGAAAATGGAGCTGCCAGCAAGGACTTGTTTTAGCACAAGTTTCAGGACTTTTATTTGAATAGAAAGCGCTGTTCTAATTCAAAAGAACTAATTCCAGAACTTCAGAAGCTTCCTGGGTGCATTTTTTGGGTTACAATGCAAATGGGCTTTGGTTTTGTTTTCCAACTGTCAGTCCTTCAACCATCCAACTGAACCTCAAGCTGAACTTCATTCTTTCCTTCTTGCTGATCAGCTCCAGGAGGAAATGCTCTGCAAGACTGAGTCCATCTTTTGTTATATCTGTGAAATATTTTGGTCAGCACTCTGCTGCAAGTGGAACCATGCTACCCTTCCCTTAGAAATATGGGAACCAAAGAATCCTGCTCAACAAATTGATAACATGCCCAAAAGGAAGAGATATTGTTGCTGGGGGCAATGGAGGAAAATGTGGACCTCAACTGATTACAATAAGAGCAGTAAATTCAAGAGCAGCTCTGTTCTTCACATAGCTGCAAGAGTGGGCAACTGAGTCCTTTTTTTTTCCAGGTTACTGGTTCATCTTGGAGAAAGAAAAGGTGAAATACTTTGATGAACTCTTTGCTTCACCTTCCTTGGCAAGAAGAACATCCTAGCAGATCCCATACCTTGCACTGTGCAACTCATACAAACAAACATATTTGGCAGAGAGAAATATCAGAGAGTGAAAATGCCAGTGTTTGAGCAAGGATATGGGACACGTGCAGTGACAGCAAAGCATAGGCACCCATCGCTCCCAGTATTAATTCAGTATTGCAAACAGTTATAATTCACTACCCTTTGTCTTTGTTTCTTGCGTAAAACAGAGGCACTCTGCTACGATAGTTATGTCTGGTGATACCGGAGCCATTGGTGGGGGAATGAGCCAGCTGCATACTCTGGGTTTACAGCACTCTCGGAAAGGTACGGTATTGCGGGGTGGTCCAGCTGATGGAGCCTGATCTGGCCTCCGCGATGTCTGACCTTAGAGACCATGAGAGCCGTTGTGAGAGTAGTCAGATTCCTTCCATGGCAGACAGGTCTCATGGCCCGAGCAGAGCTTCCCTGCCATGTATGCCGCACATGCATCCCACTGTACAATGAACTTTTGAGACCCTGTTTACAGCAGAGAACTCTTGAAGGAGTGGTACCTAGAAACAGAACTAGCTGAAACTTGTAACTGAACTGAACCCTTTCCTGGCAAGAGGAATGCACCTGTTACATCAGCGCTTGGGCCATATATATGTCAGTAGCTGGTTAACAAAACCCAGGCCCGGACACAATGCTGCAGCATGTATAGCTTTGTTAATGGGTTTGGTAGCAGGACCAATAAA
>NW_010414036.1:31417-32415 GCF_000710305.1 Buceros rhinoceros silvestris
ACAAATGGCTTCCTTTGTGCTGCAGCTTTTTACGTCAGCTTTTAACTAGACCTACCAGTTGTACTAGCCAGACTGAGGGCATGATCTTCCCAGAGACTCTGGTTCCCATGAAGTGAAAAGGAGACTTCTGAAACATCCCTAGAATTGCCCTTGGGCTTCTGAAATGGTCCTCTTTGCCTAGGAAACCTCTGTGTCCTCTGTCCCGGAAAAGAAACAGAAGAAAATCAAGGCAGAGTAAACTGTGGTGGGTTTTTTTTTGTTTTGGTTTTGGTTTTGTTTAAGACTCAGGGCTCACATGAGAAATATACTACTCCACCTGCCACTCACAGTAGGCAGCTGGGTCATTCTGGCCCTCCCAGACCAGCTCACTGACACCTCAGCTCTAGCTCTGTGGTCTTCAGCCCCTGATGGCACAGCAGATTCACTGCCCACACTCAGAGAAGAGCATGGGGCAACCAGGCTATCCCTGCAGAGCGGCGACTGAGCTCAACCCCCATGGGATGTACTCATGGGCTGCAGGCTCAGGGGGTAGGAAGCAGATGGAGAAGAAGCAGAGCCACTCCCAACAGGCAGTTTTTGAGTGAGAGTCTTTTGTGCATGTGACCATGAACTGTGAAGAGCACTATTTGAAACTGTTTGACTGTGCAGCTCAAAAGCAAACACTTGGAGAGGGCACAAATTATTAAACAGCTCCTCTTGATCCAGGAACAGGAGAATTACAGATACTTTCCCAGAGAGGGGGAAGAATCCTGCTCAGAGGCTGAGCTACATCTATGGGAGGGTGTTGAGGAGGAGCTGCGGCAACATTGAAAGAAGCTAATCCTTCCCTCTAGATCTGGAGCAACTCACAGTGAAGAAGGACGAATATCCACGCAATTACATCCGTCTCCTACGAGGGCGACTGAGCAAAATCCCATTCTGTTTCCTCACTTAATTGTTTTTGTCCTCGTTAGGGTGAGATTTCCGCAGCAGCAGCAGGTCGGCAGGGCCGGGGGAGC
>NW_010414037.1:0-10439 GCF_000710305.1 Buceros rhinoceros silvestris
ACATCTTTTCACCTGCTGTTTCGTCCCTTGCGTCCCTTTCGTCACTACAGGGCTTTGCAAACGTGAGTAAACCCTTCAAGCCTGCGCAGTGGATTTTTTAGGTGAGGCGCAGCGTGCGCGAGACTGGTCCCACCCTTTACACCTAAGGTTCATCTGCCAGGGTCTAGTGAGCTTGGACGGTGACAGTGAAGTCCTCAGGTCGTAGGTTTGGTTAGAGTTTCCTTCTCTTAGATGGATGCCTCACAAGGCTAAACGAGCTCCATGTGCCCGGGTTTGGAGTCAGAGTTGTCCTTCTCCTAGGATGGTTGCCCGAAGGCTAGTGAGCCCATCCTGCCCGTGGACACACTTGGTCTGACCCTTCAGTTGAGACCTGTCAGGCTTGGGAGACCCTACCAGAGGCACATGCCACCACCAGAGTAGCTCTCAACCTCACAAGGGCACGCAAGCTCCTTCCCCACGACACGGGGGTGCCCGTGAAAGAGCATCCATGAGTAAGCAGTGGTTAATTTGGCTTGCTTATTTTCCCCACAGACCTTCATCACTTGGACAGGCTTTTCTCTTATCTTCATAGGAACCATGAAGACACATTCCCACACACATAAGGGCAATCCAGAAACAAGGACAGTTCAGGTGCCAAGGTATTCTCCCACAGCATGGAGCCCATCAGACTGCATGCCCGGAGACTGGACCAGAAGCATGCCTTCAATTACTCTAGCAAAGAGACAACATGTCCAGATGTTCAACTCAGCTACAATGATACTACCTCTGGGTTCACACCGGGGAGGACTTAAAAAACCCTAGTCACATTGCCTGGGTGGAATGTAGGTGCTCTAGGAAGCAAAGGCTACAGATGCTTAGATTGCTCTCTTGAAATTCTGCAAGCTGAACACTGCTTCACAGCCCAGACTCAATAAAATATTAAGGATCCTATCTGCAATTTAATCTCTTAAGTTGAAATCCTTAAGAATCCAACAGCTTAAGTTCCCTGCTGCATCTAGGGGCCTGAGTTTTAAAGTTTGTTTTTGGATCTCACCTTCAATTTCTGACACAGCAAATGTGGTGGAGGCATTCCCCGAGAAAAGGAGGCAGCAGCAATCCTTTACCTCCATAGTCCTCTATCTACAGGGGTGTGGTTTTATTGAGGATCACATACCTTCAGATTAAAAGTGAGCTATAAACTCTAACATATCTACTGGACACTGCCTAGTCAGAAATAAATAAGTGGTATTTTTCTTGGATTTGTTTCTAAAATGCAATTTAAAAAATCCAGTAAGATGAAGTTTTGAAACATTTGTTGTTCGTTCCATTTACACTCTCAATCTGTGTTTAGTTTACTTTTTCTTGATTTTAAATGTATCTTACTATGCCAGCTAAGAATACGGCAAGGAATAAACAGGAACAAATCTATTGTCTGATGAATGTCTGTGATGGTATTTTGTGCTGATGCAGTTCAGCTGGAGCCCCGTTGCTCATTGAAACAATTTTGGAAAAGACCAAGTAAGGAAAATTCTCCAGACTATCCTGACAATAAACCTCAGTTCTTTTCTGGCAAAAACATTCCTAAAGATGAGTGAGCATTCAATCTCACCATGCATTCTTTTTCTCGACCCTGCTGAAAATCACCAGCTTAATGCTGCATCTGTATGAAGATCTTTTATATTTATCTCAGGAAAAACTAAAAAAGAAAATTATATTAAGTACACAGGTTGGAATAAAATTAATTATGTATGCCATGATATTTGCAAAAGGTAATATTTATCAGGGAATTTCTCTGTTGTAAATAAATACCTATTACAATGTTATTTAATTTATTTAATTAAATGTTATTTAACGTTATTTAATGTATGTATGAACAAGTAATATCATTATAACTGCTTTTCCTAACTTTCTGTATTTAAATTGGATGGAATAAAAACACTACCACGTCCCTATGTGTCACTTCCAGTCACAAGGCATGTGTAGAGATAATTGTCTGCATAGAACTAATATGAAAGCTTTGGAAGAAGAATCCATGAACTCTATAGGATTTTTTAAATATTCAAAAGACTGTTTACCAGTTTGAATTTCAGTACTACGAGAGATCACATTTAAAATGAATAGATGAAACAAGTTATCTAGTATTTGAATTACATAGGGTTGTAATTTTATTGCTATTATGCGATAATAGGAAAATCATGATATGTGTGTTTGCTCACTGCTTATGACCACTAGGAATTAGATCACATTTTATGGCATTCAGCAGTAAAATCAGGTTTTCCCCATATTTATGACTGCTCTTCTGAATGTTGTCTGGCTATTGTCTTCCTTTTTTTCAATATATACTAACTAATATATTCTAACGGATAAGGTTTCATGTAAAAAAAAAGTTTAATTATAATGCATAATTCTTTTCTGTGTTTTACTTTCATCTATGCATTCACATCTATAGATAAAAACCTTACCACAAAGTTCAGTCTGGAAGGCAGAGTTCAATGTTTCAATCTGACTGAAATTAGCCACAAGAAACACATGCTTTTCATGCGGTTCACTCCCAATGGACTTCAGTGTGTTCATATCTACTCTTCCCACTCCAATGGCAAAAATCAAGATTCCTGAGTTACGTGCTTTAGCGGCAATCTCTGCCACTGGATCCTGAGGTCTCCCATCCGTCACTATCATGATAATTCGGGGCACATTCTGCTTCAGAGGTCGAGCTCCTTCTGACTCTGAAAATGCAATGTTCACTGCATACTGAATGGCCAGGCCAGTCATGGTGCCAGTTGCCAAGTGCATCATCCTCTTCACTGCTCTTGCGATGTCCTGCTTCCTCCTGAATGTCTTCAGTGAAAACTCATGTTTGACTGTGCTGCCGTACTGAATCAGACCTACACGAGTGGCATCAGGACTGACGTCCAGGAACTGCAAGATGGTTAAAATGAACTCCTTCACTTTTTCAAAGTCATAAGGACTTACACTGCGAGAGCTGTCAATGATGAAGACGAGGTCCAGACGTTTGTTGTTGCAAGTATTTTCTGGAAGCCAAAATGCAAAGAAAAATACAACTTCAAAATGCAATTCAGTTCAGGTTGACCTGATGTCTCAAACAGGCTGTCTAAACAAACACCCTGACAAGTGCTGACCCCCTCTGAATTACATAGTTACTATTTCAGTTTAGAAAACTAACTCCAAGGAGGCAGGGTGGTATTCCTCCTCCACTACAAACAGGGAAAACACAACACAAAGAAATTCAGGTCAAAAGCATGTTAATTGCAATGACCAATGTGAGATGTGAAGGGACTGATTTTTCAGGGAACTTGGCATTAAGCAGCACTTTGCATGTACAAAGTTCAGCTCTCAATGATGTCAGCTGCAGCTGTGAGTGCTCAGCACTTCTGCAAATCAAACCCCATGATTTCAAATGCATAATTAATGGCCATCTGGGAGAAGTCTTGTTTATTGGACTAGCTCAGCAACACACAGAAATTCTGTGGCTGCATCAGAGAGAAAATCCTGTTATCTGCAGTGGCACTCAATTTGGCTAAAAGACCACTAATTCTATTTCAGCCAACAACAGTCCTTTTTTCCCAAGAGCCACTGAAGCAGAAATACCACAGCGTGTATCTATACCTGACGACTGCACAGGCAGGCAGGCCAAGCTACCACAGGTAACAGCAGAAGCAAAGGCTGGCTGCCTTCTGGGCATGCTACAAGGTTTCTAGGATCCTGGGTACATCCTCTGGCTTCTGCTTGCTCAGCATCATTCTTTTTTGAAAGAATATGAGTCATACACACAATGAGAATGGGTAGGGACTGACCATTCATAGAAAGCCAGCAGGCTTAAGGCAAGCAGGGTGAAAATAAATTGAGGTTTAATATTTACATTAAAGATACATCCAGATGAGGAAACCCCGGAGCCACACAAGCACAGTGGCTGGGGGCCTGGCAGTAGTGTCTTATCCTTAAACTTCTTCATATGCATCCACTTTTAATTGCTGTTGGAGATGGGACACTGGGTTTAGATGGACTTATGGCTTCAATCAGTGTGTCTGCTCATGTTCTTAAATTCCTGTGGCTATAAATAAACCTGTGAGGTAGGTAGTTGCTCATTTGTCTGCCTGAGCTGAAGGTGGCATTATTAAATTTATATTTACGTGTCTATATATATAACATTTATATATTATATTTATTTGTTATCATTTATATTTATATTACAGCATCATAGTAAAGGTGGCAAGAATGATCATCAAACTGCAGTGGCATCCTCATTTTACTAAGCTGAGATATCCCTAATCAGTAATCTCCCTTATTGCCCAATCCAATTCAATTACCAGTGCACTCTCCTCCATCTTGTGCACTGAATGAGGAAAATGCTCAGTGGAAAAGTAGTATTTGAATGTATAATTAAAGGTCATGTCACATTGCACAAGTGGGTCAATCAAAGGCTCAAATGGAAAAACATCTGTCTGTAGACAAGCCTTTACATGAGTTCACTTGTGACTGCTGATGAATGCTAATCATGTACTTCTGCCAAGGCGAGGGGTGAGAAAGATGCCTGTTTTCACTTGTTAACTCAGAGGCCTCTTTCATAGATTATCAAGAACGTTTGTGGGCATAGAATAAAAATGCTCTTTGATGACAATAGAAATGACTGCCTGATTTATTCATGCGCAGTCTACAGTACGGCCTTATTCATAAGTGTAGGGATATGCTCGGGTTGCTTATTCTTTCAAAAACTGAGGATGCTGAATGCAAGCCAAGTTGAGCAGAGACAAAATTCCAGTTCTAATGGGATACAGATACCCCAATGTATTAACTATTTTCCATCTTATTATCTTGGTGGCCTATCTTATAATTAACTATTTATATTAATATTACATGAAATATTCCAGCACGGTTATAACACAAAGATAATGTAAGATATAATTTGTGGTAGCAGAGCAAGGGGAAAGAAAGATAATTAGAAAAAAGGCTAAAAATATGTTTGTGAATATGAGGGGAAGGAGAGAGAATGGAGAAGAGTAAAATCACTGCTATGTTATTTCTCTTAAAACAAGCCAAAACTAAAGCCATGGTGTTGAATCCTTTTAATCTCAATATAAAAATTTGGATCCTAGTCTGAAGACACTCCGTTACATATTTTGAAGTCACGCATGAAT
Organism: Buceros rhinoceros silvestris; assembly: GCF_000710305.1. Classification (NCBI taxonomy): domain Eukaryota; kingdom Metazoa; phylum Chordata; class Aves; order Bucerotiformes; family Bucerotidae; genus Buceros; species Buceros rhinoceros. The sequence goes on from NW_010414037.1 coordinate 5,136, forward strand.
CTTGGTGGGAAAAAACCCAGAAAGCATTAGTGGACACACACCGCATTGCGCTAAATTCCTTAGATATCAGTCTGACTGTAACACAGTATATTTCAAAACTATTTTCACTAGCAAAATACTATCTGTAGAAATACTAAAGATTTCCAAATTAAAATGTATTTAGAATCTTTGTCTTCTGACTTGGTGGGAATTTTTAATAACCCTGTAATTATTAAAGTTGATTTAGCTGAGATGGACTCCATGAAAAATAAAATGTAACTCTTTTACTAAGGAAAATTCCAGCTGGGTGGTATTTTGAGGAGTGGCAATCAGTAATGACAAACAGATCTGAACATTCATACCTTCAGATAAAGTTTAAGTGATACCTTTTTCAGCAGTTGCATGCTTTTGCACTTGTCCTGTAAACTACAAGCCCTGTCTCTTACTAGTAGTGCTCATTTTAAACAAGGGACTTTCTCACAACTTTGGCAAACATCCTTGTACCCAAAAATAATTCCCTTCCACTCTTCTTATGAAAAGTGACACACTCATTGAGAAGAGCTACTCAACCATAAACCTGCTTCTAAGTCAGCAGAGGTTTTGTATTGCCAACACAAAAGTTAAAAAAACCCTCAGTGGGAGTTGTATTACCCACAGGCAAGGCCAGGAGAGGCAAGGCAAGGCCAGACAAGGCAAGAGAAGGAAAGGTCAAGTCAGCACCAGATATGTTCTCCTCCCCCACTCAACATCCAGTTTAAACGATGGTTACAGTCATGCCACCTTTGCAAAATTAACAATGCAAGGACATTTCAGTTCTACCTGGAAGAATCTAGCTGGGATACAATTACTGAGAGATATATAAAACAAAGCTTAAAAGAATTTCACATTGAGCATCTTAATTGCCTCTAAAGCTGAAAATTCTATTAAATTGTTTTCTCTGGTCCCCACACATTTCCTTCTGATCCCTTCTCAAAGCAAATTATGCTCAGGCCTTTGGCTTCCACAAAGCTCACACTGCTTTGACTTTGCTTTTTTTATCCCCGTCCCCAGTTTTTCTGGGCATTGGAATTGACTCTTCTAAACTGTTAAGTCATTAGAACAGTTCCTGGTATTGTTTGTCCTAGGACAATTAACATTTTCTCAAACAATCCTCAGGCATGTTATGGGAAGTAGGATGAGCCAGGGATCCATCTTACTAAGCACGGGGATGCAACCACTCTATAAGCTCAGGGTATTTAGAGGGACAGAAGCAGGCCATTTTACACCACTGGTCTCTGTGACAGAGAGCAGCCCAAGATACAGGCTAAGCTCAGAAGCCAGCTGGCCTGCATCCACAGTATTAAACTCACCTTTGCACTAGAAGAGTGGCCATATGCAAGCTGCCTACTGGGAATAATCCCTGCCCCCTTTAACCTCTGAGCATGCTCGGGGATTGCTAATCACTGTGGGCCAGAGATAGCTCCAGCAATTTAACAGCAACAATAAGAGAGGAGTCCCAACGCCCAAGAATGCCCCCTGGCACAGTTTAATTTCCTCAAACATTTCTATTTTGGGATATTCAAACTGAAGATATTCAAAGGACCAAAGTTTGAGATGGTGATCCTTCAAAAGTTTTTGCAAGCCAACTGTCTTAAAAAGACTAATTTTTAGTTATTTCTTTTCTATTGTTGTCCTGCATCTTTATGACTCCTTGATACTTTTTTTATATGTAGATATAATTTATTTGGTTATGTAGGTGTTTACCATAATACATGAGAATGGATAAACGTTAAAGAAAACTATTGCTGTATGCAAAGCAAAAGGAGGTTGGCTTGATTTAAATAATGCAGCAAAGTTAAGACATTGAAAAAGTAAGTTATAACAAGTAAATATTAGTTCCATGAAGATGTTTGAAGCAGAGTAAGAAATTTAGGCAAAAATGAAGGATGAGGTCAGTTAAGAAAAAATGAGTTCATAGAAAAATTTTTGCCTGTGCAGGCAATGCATTAGTATATTGTGTTTCTTAGCTCATTCCACAGTAACGTATATACAAAAGATTACATGTCCTGTGACGCTGCCAGCAATAACAGGTTTATTTTTAGATTTTATCTTTGAGTAACAGAAGTCTTCACTCAGAATTAAATAAAAGAGGAGAAAACTATTCTCCCAGATAGCACATTATAAAACTTCTTCCTAAACTTCTTTGCCATTTTCTTGCTCATGTTCCCTCTAGCCCTTACTTGCTTCTCTTTTCTTTACAACTTCTTTCTTTATATATCTCAGCACAGCTCCTTCCAAATGTTTTTCAAAAAGTATGAACTTGCCAAGCGTCAAATATTTGTTCTTGAAGTCTAGAATTCTAGCTAAATACCCAGCCAGAAAGATCAGGTTTGACAGGTTCTTGGGTATTTTCAAAGGATTTCTTAGTTCATCAAAAAGGTTTAATCTTCTATGCCATACAATCATGCAAGTAAAGAATACTCAAATTTGCAACTCATTCAGTGGCATTCCAAGAGCAAAATGCTCAGATGGGAAGAATGACATACCTATGTATACACCTTCTGGGAAACCACAGTAGCTTCATTTACAAAGATCAAGCATGAAGTACATAGCAGTTAATGTAACATCGTTCCTATTTGGAAAACACGTTTTGTGGTTGTTGCCAAGAGTAAATGAAGAATAGCAGTATTTCCAAGCATTTCTTGGCTGTAGTAAGACATTTTGTGCAAGTCAGCTTCCACTTCTTTTTCCTCATTTTAATTCAAAGAAGGGCAAAGAATGATGCGGTGCATTTCACATATTATCATACCAAGTTCCCTAAGTAAACATTAGAAACTGCTCAGTACTACGTTCCTGGCACACATACGTGCTGCACTTTGTTCTGTAGGTGACTGCACCCCTTGCCAGCTCTGGGACAGACCCTGGGTCCAAGATTTGTTTCTGTACTCTCTGGCCCCATCCTTGCTTTGAGCCTTTCCCCAGACTCACAGTCCTCTGGCCCTAACCCAAAGATTCATTACGAGTTTGGCAGCTCACCCATTCCTCCTTACAAATTTCTTCATCTGGGAACACTCTCTAAATGCAACACAGGGTCCAGACATATCTACTGCCTCTGAGAAAATCTTTTCTGAACTTAGAAAATTTCTGGGACAACTGTACAGCAGGAGACTCTTGTCCAGAGATTTGTATTTCCTTCTACTATTCTATTTCATTATTTCTATTCCTTCCCCATCTTCCAATATAACAAGGTCATTATTCGTATAAAGTCTCTCTAATTACGGAGTCCCAAAACTGACTCCTAGTATTTCTCCATTTCTTTACTGAGACTAGTGCTGTCTCTGGCATGAAGCCAAAGCATGGTGTAGGGATGTTCTCAAATTTCTTAGTTCTTTTTGCGTATTTCAGCTGTTCTGAGATGGAAAGTGTTGGGTTTCCTGACAGAATTCAGACCTGCTTTTCATGGTCAGGAGGACTGTGGAGTGGGTTGCTTTGTCTTGCTGGAGGGGAACACCTGGACAGAGGCATGAAGCATCCTGATATCCCATGCCAGTGCTGGCAGCATCAACATCTCCCCAACACTTTCTGCCAGAAACAAACGTTACATGCTCTCAGTTGAGTACAGCTCACACCTGTGAGAGAGGAGGCACTGATTTTCTTAGCCATGATGGAGAAACCTTGTAGTAGACACAGTTAATGCTACTTGGAATCCAGTTACCACAGACAGCCTTTATTCTACCCGTGATTCTTGCCTTTTCCTGCACGCATCTGTAAAACAACAAATCATGACCAGCACAAAAAAGCTGATTGTATGGGAGAGGATGATCTTTCTATTCTTCTTCTTGAAGACCTGAAACTCCTATCTTGCCTGAGCTACTTGGGACACTTTTGGAAGGACACAGAAATTATTAAAGGAGAAACAGACAGAGAAAGTAAATAACCGTTAGTAGTACAATAGAAAATTTAGTGAAAAAAATGTGACCTTAATGAATTTGTGCTGTTTTTCTTTCAGGACATTAGTTTAACATTTTAAAAACTCCTATACATACAATTTTTTTAAAGTTGCCTATGTCTTTGTTTACAGGGAAAGCTGTTAGCAACCCCAACACTACTCATTGATCAGCTGACCTGAAACCACGTACTTCTATCCATTGGTAGTGGTCTAAGTATTATACTCCTTTCCAGAATAGTTTCAGACACAGCACTATGGGATAGTGTCGTACACCATTTCCCCCTGCCCCCAAAAATATTTGGAACATCATGCCCACCGGCAAACCATTAGTTCTACAACTTCGGCAGTACTTATATAAAAGTAGATGATGTCTTCTGGCTTCCAAAGTCATTTAAAAGCATGTTGTCTTCATTCACAATAGTGTCTGATGACCCACTCATGCCTACAGTTAATTTTGGATGTAAGTGCTTTTTCGGCCTTTTTTTAAGGCCAAAAACATCACACTGTTGAACATTCAGTCTTCTTTCTTTTAGCCTGATATTCCTTCAAGAAAAAATACACAGAGGAGACTTTGAGATCTTTGAGGATAAACACATAAAAATAGTTTGTAATTTTACACAGTGAATTATTGTCAAGGCAAACTCTTTTTCAAACAGAAATGGTATTTCACAGTAATTTGTGGGGGTTGTAACAAACAATTTCAGAAATGCAAAGAGCATTTGCAGTTTAGTACACGACTCAGTTTTTTTCTGTAGCAGCAGATATTCTTTCCTTCTTGTGGAAAACTTACAAATCACTTAAAAAAAAAAAGGAAAGGGAAAAGGGTGAAAAAAAGGGAGGGATAAAAGATTAAAGAATAAGAAAACAAACCAAAGAGAACACAGAAGGAAGAAGAGGGAAGAAGAGGGCGGGGCGGGGGCGGGGGAAGGCTTTGCTAGAGGAAATACACATTAAAGAAATACAAGAAAATTCTTGGGCTGGTAGAAATATAATTATATCCCATATAAGATTAATTACTGAATTAAGCTTTAATAGGCTTAAAAGTGAATGCTCTTTTGATATGTGACTTGAAAATTAATAATGAATACTAAATATGACAGTTGGCAAGCATAATGTTGTTACGTTGTTAAAAATTGCTAACACAGACCAAAATCCAAATTTTCTGATCTCCCTGATAATTTGCTGCAGATGAGTATACTCAGAATGGGACACAAATCCCTGGGGTCTGTCATGGTCCCAGCTAGCCTTCATGGCTCATTAGATGGGCTTGCTTAAGGGATAACAGCTTCTGGAGGGAACAACTGGCCAGGCAGAGATCTTGCCTTCTCAGACTCCAGGACCACTTTTAGGGGCAGACCCAGTCCCAGCACAAGCCAGGCTACCAAGCTCCAGAAAGA
>NW_010414037.1:10581-11394 GCF_000710305.1 Buceros rhinoceros silvestris
GTGTTTCCCACAGAGAGCAAAGCCCAGAGACCTGAAAGAGCAGGGCGGTCTGAGCAAGCACAACCTTCCTGCTACTGTTTTAGACTCCAGACAGGTAGGTGACGAACAACAGCTACTGCAGGGGAGAGGGCGACAGCTGAGAAATTAAGAGGAAAGCTGAAGTTTCAAGACATGGCATACAGTCCACAGGAGACCTCAACTATTGTGACAATCACTACTAGGAAGCAAAGCATGCAACTGCTAATATTGCCTTGAGGCACAATGATTGTAAGATAAACTTACAAACCTCGGAACAAAGAAACAGGTGATTTCACAGACTGTAAAATCTTTGCCAAAACAAAGAAAAAACCTCACAGAAATTTGTGATTTTCCCACAATCTTGAAATTTTGCTTTTCTCTGTTTTTTATAATAAATTATTAAGATGCAGTAAGGCATAAGTCACAAACCCACTCTATCAAAAAAGACCCACAACATGACACACCAAAAAAAGCTACATCTTGCAAGAACGGGGCACATGTCACTTCTGAACATGAAACCGGCTGAAAGGTGCTATGGACCTCTGACTGTGGCCTTGAAATCACAGTCCACCACTCTGGACAACTGACTAAGCTCTTCATCAGTCTGTTCAGGTGCAGAAGTCCATTTCAGTTATGTCTGAAGGGAACTGGCTAACGTAACAGATATAGTTTTATTTTATAACCATGTAGCCAAGTATATTTCCATCCCTGCTTTTCTTTAGTATCTAAAAAGCAGTGCTAAGCTGGCAAACTGTGCTTTCCGTGACATGTGTGTAATCTCACAACACAGCTACA
>NW_010414037.1:11504-12737 GCF_000710305.1 Buceros rhinoceros silvestris
ATTTTGTCAGGGAACTAAGTAAGAACTCCTCAGAGCTCTGATAAAGCCTTTAAAGTAGAAGATTCTAAGACAAAAGATTAATTTTCTTTAAGAAAACAGGATCACACCAAAGATCCAATACTCAGGATCAAATTACTGATGAGGGGAAAGAGAAGGCAAAATTTACTTCATATGCAACGTAATGGGAGAGGTGACCGCCCTATGCTATAGGAAAGACAAATGGACCATTCTATTGCTTTCTGTTATTTCACAAGATCTTGCAGGACTGTGGGAATGATCCTTTAAAACATAAATACATCTACATTAAAACAGTATTTTCTATCAATCTAATAAAAATTCTGTTACTAAGACAAACACTTGTATGTTTTCTATCTCTAAAGGAACTACACATGCTCTACAATTAATTTCTGCAAGAAAGATCTAAGAAAATGTTAAGAAATTTAATTAAATTAGAACAACTGACAAGTTTTAAATACCTTTCAGTGTTTAAAGAAAGAAAAACCTGTAAAGCAGTTTGGCTTTCAAGGGCCACATAGAGAGAGTTCCAAAAAGTTTATGTTCGATCGATCCTTGCACAGAAGATTTCAGGTCTTTAATGGAAATTATTAGCTATAGCAATAACAATTTAAAACAACAGTAAGATCTGCCAAATTAAAACAACACACACTGAGATTTAGTAGAAAGACTGGGCAAAGAAAAACATAGAACATTCCTTCGAAACCATCATTAAAACATACATATTAGCCCTAACAAGACAATTAAGAAATCTATGAAGTCTTAGTGCATGGCTGCCAAAAAATTAAATCCTTCTAAAGCTGGATCCCAAGTTTTTTATCTCTATGTGGACATTCCCACAGGATTTTCCATCCATTTCATTTTGCTTATTTATGTTTCTGTGTCCTGGAGCAAGGACTTTTACTTCTTTCTGTACGTAGACACTGCTAGCATTTTACTGCTAGTTATCACTGCAGTACACTTCTGCTTTAAAAAATCAGTAAAATGAAGTAAAAAGGAATAAAATTATTTCAATGCTACTAATTTTTACATAACATAATGCTTCATTTTAGTCCTAAAAACATAGAGACATCCACCCAAAAAACCCCAAATCCAACTTGAACTTTGATTACTTTTCCAAGCATCTTTTGGCTCTTTGTAGCTGTATTGCTCACTTTTGCCTGCCAACCAAGTCTTTCCAAAATAGTAGCAATTGTCATCACCACTACTATTTATTTT
>NW_010414038.1:0-318 GCF_000710305.1 Buceros rhinoceros silvestris
CCCCCAGCCACCCAGCCCCAGCGGCTCCCAGTGCACCCCTGGAGCCTTGGCCCCATCAGCATCCCCCAGCCCACTGCAGGGTCCCTCGGGACAGGGACACCCCTAGTCCTGCCTCAGTGTGATCAGGATTTGGGTGCTCTCCTTGTCCCAGAGGAGCCAGATCCCTCAACTTCCCCTAAATCTGGGCTCCTCAGCCTCAGCAGCTCCTTATGTGACCACAGCCCCAAGTGTTCCACGTCAGCCCCCAGCAAGTGCACGGCACTGGGTGCCCCAAGCCCCTCATTGTGGCCTCTGGTTGACTCCTGTCTGGCCGCTGCC
>NW_010414039.1:0-580 GCF_000710305.1 Buceros rhinoceros silvestris
GAGCTCGAGGAGGGAGAGCGGCTCAGGGAGCCGGCGCAGGTCCAGCAGTGGGGGCAGATCCAGGAGCCGGCGCTGCTTAAGGAATGAGAGCAGCTCCAGGAGCTGGGCCAGCTCCAGGACCCTGTGCAGGTCCAGGAATGGGAGCAGCTCCAGGAGCTGGAGCAGGTCCAGGAGATGGAACAGTTCCAGGAGTTGGAGCAGCTCCAAACACTAGTGCTGCCAACAACCACCAGCAGCACCTTGGCCACTCCTTGCAATGCCTCAAGGTGCCTGGCAGCACAACTTCATCCACAGAGCGTTGCAAGAAAGTCCAAACACGCGACTCTGGCTGGTGTCTGAGCGTATCTTTGGTGGCTAGAAAGTGGGGAAGGGCTTGGGCTGCAGTTCTGTGGTTTGTTCAGCCAGAATCTGAGGGTGGTTTGAACCGAGTGAGAATCTGCCAGTTGTTTTCAGGTGCTAAAATAGGGTCTTTGGTGGTCTGCTGGCTGCACATTAATGCTTTTGTAGACACTTGACTCGATGGGCTTTAACAAATCCCTTGAACAGGGGTGCTTGAATGACCCTCCGCTGGGACGGATGG